>NC_031498.1:24540420-24686963 GCF_000237925.1 Schistosoma mansoni | reverse complement strand
TCACTTTGGGACGAGTCCCAAATAGGACGAAACGCGCGTCCTGGATTCCACTGCTAGCCACTATCCATCTTTGCTTACCATGCTTTTGAATTTATGCTATATCGAGGCATTACGCACAGTATGCACATATGTCAATTAGAGACTGACCAGTTGCAGTCCTAAAAACATCAATGGAAAGATCCAAACAAACAATACTAAGTAAATTACTTAAAAATGGTTTAGTTGAGGGATTTGTGCACAGACGAGGCTAGAGCAATTCACTAATCCAAACCCAAACTTTGTGTATAAAAGAACTATATTCAACCTATGCTATTAGCTTCTTTTTGAATGTTACAAATGGTAAGTACTAATTATTACCTTCTTTTTCTTATCCTTAATAGAATGGATAGTTATGTTCAGGTTTTATTCCAAAGAGTATTACCTCTTATTACTTACAAAAATTTCTACATATTGTAAGCTCTCGATGATTTTTGATAATCTTGATTAATGATGCAACCCTTTTTTATTCATTATTTAAAAACTTTGATTGAAATAATACTCTCTCATTCATAAATTATTATACTCAATACTTTGGAAAATGATATTGTTGAAAAAGAATTTTTTTCGCTGAAATCTTTCCATTCTTTTCAACGAACTGGGTTTTATATATAGTTGAAATCATGAGACGATTGAAGCTAGACCACCATGGAAAACCTGGAAGCACTGGATGACCGTTTCGTTCTATTGTGGGACTGCTCAGCAGTGCGCATCCACAATCCCACCTCGCGAGATTCGAAACCAGAGCTCACCAGTCATGATTTCAACTATATATAAAAAACTGTTAAAAATCTCCACAAACAACCCCCTTGACTGAGTTTTACATGAAAAATGTTGGTTTTTAAATGTGCCAAAATTGAACTATGATTTATATTAATTACATGAAATATGATACATTTACTGAATAGTTATTTCCTGAACACACTTTTCTGTTAAATTTTCAATCAACATTGATGACATGATGTTAAAATGAAGTATATTTTCAACAGAATTTATTCACTACTGTCAAATTAATCTTGATTATTGGTAATAATTTCATAATGATGATTGATTTCTAATTGAAGAAGGTTACTAAACCATATAGTGATACTAGATAATATTTCGATGCATGATGTGAACTGACCTGAATAAACCTATTTAGCCTATCGACTACATCATCTCAACATGCGTTCATTCAAGAAGTGATCATGCTTACAAATAGATCATCATATACACTGTTTAGAGAAATCAGGTATAAATGAATGTAATAATTATCTAATGTCAAAAATGAAGGGAAATCTATAAACAAAATGAATTATACTATAAAGTAATAACATAAATTAACTACAAAATAACTGAAGCGTCCTAACTAAAATGAATCAAGAAGCATATCAGTTTCAGATAACTTTTATCTGAGATTGATGACAGTATGGGTACCATTGTGAAGGTCTTCATTACTGAACATGAATGACTACATCGGGGATAGAAATCAAAATTTATAAGTCTGACATAAATAGTGTAACTACTGTACCACTGAGTTGAAAAACAAAATTTTGTATTTTTTAATTCATTGAATTCAAGACAGAGTGTGCTATTGGCAAGCCTCATAATGAATGAAGCAAGTGCTGAGCACTAGCTATTATTAATGTTAACTTAACTAGTGTTAATCAGTGAAAAAGGTAATCAGCAGGTTGATTTACCCTGTCAACAATCTTAGTTTAAATATTATTGCGAGCTTAAATAGAATAATACCTTAGTAATTTAACGCTTGTTAAAGTATAAATGAGTCTGTATACCTGGAAGAATCTTTGTTTACAGATACATTTTCATAGAATAGTAGAGTAATGAACACACATTTTTATCACATTAGATTTGAAATAACAGTTGTCAATCCCCAATAAACTTTCCAGCAATGAACCAAACTTTAAATAAATTCCATAATTCAATTGAACTAGTTAGCCATGTACAGCTTTATGCAGTGAGTTACTCATGCTTTTCTATGACATTCAAAATGTAATTCTGTGTGTAGTTAATAATTTGAATGAATTGAGAATAGGTAAAGTTTGAGTGTTTAAGCCATTAATCTACCTCACTCGAACTCCGTACATAATAATGTGAATGAATGTTCTATAATTGCTAAATAAGCTGCTAATCAAACTTTTATATTTAATGGCCTGACAGTAAGCTTATAAACATATATAAATCATTCATGAAGGCTCACTAAAGAGCTGTTTACATCGAAAAATTAGAGAATAGACACTTTAGATCAACTCATAGTGTAAAACCATAGAGTTTCGCGATAAATGATTCTATTTTTTTAACCACTGTATTGAGGGCTAGAAGAACCTTTGTCTTTTATTGTAAGACAAACAGAAAATAAATATTTATCATTTCAAAGATTAGCAACATAGTTTTAAGTAGTTGAAAGAACTCAATTTTCTTCATTATCACAGACATCATCTATAGATGAATTTTAACACGTTTCAGGCAAAATTCCGTAGCTCATCAATCCCACTTAACTGTTTAACAATAATTACAACACAGTAAATTATTTATTCAGATAGTTTAACACGAGCCATTGAAATATAGTTGACAGAACTAGGTCAATACAAATGACTAAAACCCGTGACTAAAGTAGCCTTGTAAGAGCCTCTTAGTCTATAACTTAAACTTTAAAACCACCTTACAAATACCCATAACAGTAACAATAAATAACAATCAGAAAAGGAGTTTATCTGATAATATCACATCAATGCTGTCAGAAGTAATAATTAAATTATACATTTAACCAAGTGTTAGTTGAATCTTTGGCAAAACCATAATTTATGGACAAACCAATCAGATTTTTGATAACAGGTCTTGGATTTTACTGCGAAGTTCACTCACCTATTTTTCTAAATAGCGTTTTGGCCTTTTAACTGATGTCATTCCGTGATGAAAACCCTAAATCTAATTCTTAATCCTAACCATCAACCCTAAGTTATAATCCTTATTCTTCACACTGCTCTATAACCCTAATTTCCACATGGTTACTAAGTGGACATTCTCGAAGTCACTTTAGCGTCGCTCAAACGTCTTCCATAAAATATAGTCTCACTGAATCTTTACTTTTTTTCAAAACTATTAAAATCTATAAGTATATAAAATTGTTAATGGAAGTACAAAAACATTTCCTGTGCTAAAAATCATGTTGCACATTTGGAGACAGATATGGAAATATAATCATTATTTTGTTAAGATATTCATTAAAATCTACAAATTGATTTAGATGTCAATTAATCATTTCAGCAAATAAACCCCCCTAGTTATTTATTTGTTTGAACACAGAAATATTGGTACAAAGGGACACCAGATACATATACGCCACAAAAATCTCATTTGAATTGTGTGAGTGCTGTGATACTGACCAGGTGCCCGAACTAAAGCAGATGGTCTTCTTAGGAGACCACACCCCGAGCCTTTGACCTAAAGATCTGATCCACAAAGCAGTGGAGCAACGTCAGGATATGCAGCCCCATGGTAGACCGTGACCAACGATTGATTCATACGCCATTTGTTCCCTCAGGATACTGAAGCCCATGTTCACCATTGGTTTGGAATCAGGGTTTTCCAACTCCCCTAAGTGGACCCTCCGTGCCCACTAACACGGTTAAAGCACCGGACATTCGCTTCTCGTCCTCTCAATTTCGTAAACAACAGTAATGCCACGAGAAGGCAGTGCGTAGGACTTCCCTGGCAGAGGCTATATACGCGTGGCCATGTGAGAGCATTTGGAGAGGGAGGGCGAACTCTCCCCACTCTCGACCGTACCAGGGCATTTGGGGGCAACCCCCTAGTTATGAAAACATATGCATATACATTAGACCATGATGACTTATCAGTTTAGTTCAGTGTATAAATAATATTATTCGGATGATACTATCGATGTTCACAAAACAATAAGTAATAAAAATAGACGGCTCACTTGGATACTTTATTTATTATTCCAAAACAGTGTTTATGACCGATCAAAGTTTATGATTTATTGACAATCTGTGGCGAATTTTCCTCGGAAAAAACAGTCTATCTGTGTGTGCAGTCCGATACACTTTTTAACATGGTATTTTTATGAGGAGTTTATGAGAAACACTTTTCACACGGAAGCCTTTCTTCTCAATTTCTAACTAAAAGAAACTGATGATAATCCTTGGAGTTTAATTGGTTTGACAGTGTTTTGCATTCAGCAATATGTTCATGCTAATATACGTTACTCGGATAATAAGTGATACCGGCTTGGTATCCTTGAAACTACAGAAGGATTTCTCTCTCTCTCACTTTATTCAACAAAACTTTCAGTTCCTTCCGCTAGATGGCATAAATCTGTATTAATTGTTTAAACAGTTGATCGTAAATAAATAAGCTTGACTGTGTTGGGTGTAAGGAAGTTACCGATTAAAGACAATAGAAAATGATCACGCAATATTATGAGTTGACTGAAGTTAGACATTTACACCATCAGATTTTGGCTTAGTGGTCTAGATGTTGTGCTAGCGCAACGCCGAAGGTCCTTGATCCGAGTTTCATGTGCGGGATCGTGAATGCCCAATACTGAGGAGTCAAATACTGAAACAAAAAACCTATTCAGTGCTCTCAGTTTTTCAATGGTAGTCTTACATTGAACGGTTCATGATTTCAATGAAACTCAATTATCTCCACAACCCTATACTTACAATACATAAGTTTACACGTAATTAATAGTGTAATAAAGATTATTTTGATTTCCTACTGAGAAACTATCTTAATGATCTGGATTTATTTGTTCAAATTAATATTATTAATAGTTCTTAATTATAATTAATTCATGCTGTTTTTTTTTATATCTACGTAATTGCATTTACTTTTCTAATAGGAATATTGTAGATTGACCGGATTAATAAACCAAGGGATCAAAATGTGTAAAGATAAATACTTTGAATTTGTAACAAGATTCGGATAGACAGTAAACAAATCTATTCAATAAGGTAGAAATTAACACTTCAGAATTATACAAGTTATCATTTATTATCCCTCAGTAAAAATGCTTCAATAGGTTCCTGTACAATCCTTCATAGAATTTTTGTTTCGAATTTAGATAATAACTGTTTATTCTTTTATTGACACATTGAATAATTATAGTAAATGTACAACCATTTGAACTTCTGTGAATACTTAACCTATTTTACTCTCTTATAATTGGGTTGACAACCATCCAAAGTTAGTTTAAATATCGACAGAAGTATACTTGATCTACAACTATAATAGTTGTTACGTACATATTTATCTATAACAAGGAAGTAGTAAGGGTTTATAATTTTTTAGACAACTTTATGACACTTTCTTGTTTATCTATGTCACATTAAATGGTCAATTAAACTTTCTACTAACAACCATATCCAACTATATCCGCCTTAACTTATTCAAAAAAGAAAGAAAACTAATTTAATTTATTAAAGTTACTTTACAAAAAAAGACATAAGTCACTTGTAGTTTTTGACTAATTGTTTTTGGCACTTATGTGTCAAAATAAGAATTTTTGTTTCAGTTTACTGATAGGCAGTATAAAATAAGTAAACTGTTTGAAAGTAATAAATAGATTGTAAGCTATAAATAATCAAATTACTATTTTAGTAAAATTTACTTGGTATTGTTTACTTGAATCTTCTTATTGGTGTTTAGGACTGAAATTGATCGAGTCCTAAAGTGAACATCAACTCTGAGATGTAAGTACATTTAGCTGATGAGTCCTAAATAGAACAAAACGTGCATTCTGGATTCCACTGCTAACCATTATATACACAATGATATTCAACCCATACTGGACAAGTACATCAATTGTACAAAAAGAAGCATATACTTTTTAAGGAATAATTCCTAATCTAATTGATCATTGCCTTATATAAAATATGAATGAATTATATTACTAAAATAGTTATCATTACCATGGTTTGACTTGATAATTTCGAATAAATTAAGCATTGGATAGATTATTATCAATAAATAATATATTAGTAATATCCCAATGACTAGAAAAATTAGTTTTTCTGACGTTTCGTGACTCAGTGTAAGCCACTTCTTCAGCGAATATTACGAATGTACTATTTATTTACATACAGTAAATGCTTTATTTACAAAACGTCAATTAATTGTCTCAAACTCGATTGTTACATTGTTTCCACACCAATCACTCTCTATGCTCGTTCTCTTCTCTTCGATCTTCTTAACCTTCTACCTCCAGATATTTCACTTCGGTCTGGTGATATATACTACTTATATATGTTGACATCAGTAACACATACCCCAATAATTGTCAGCTGTTGTTTGAAGTAAACAAATAATCGGCAATATTGCTTCATCTACTAAATGTGTTATTTCTAAAATGTGGAATAAATAATGAATTCAGTTCAATGCACTAATTCAATGTGGTTTTGATCGATACACTTATCAATGATTATATACATGTCATCAAAAAAACAACTTTGATTAGTTCAAATTTTCATATCATATTGTAAAACTGTTCACAAACTGGAGTTAAAACAAGACATATGAGTGAACAATATTGTTTCCAATTTAAAATCATCATCAAACGTTTTGTGACTTAATGTAAGCCACTTCTTCAGATAATGAAGAACCAAATTAAAATTAATCCAAGTTTAAATAGTACAACCTATTATTCCGTTAAACTATTTAAACTTGGATTAATGTTAATTTGGTTATTCATTATCTGAAGAAGTGGCTTACATTGAGTGACGAAACGTCATAAAATCTAATCTTTCTACTCATTGGGATATTATAAGTGTATTATTTATTTATATATTACGAAAAGTTTATTCCATATTTTTGTAAAACATAAAAGTTTATATAATCTTTATCCAATCAAATCTGTCAATGAACTTAAACAAATCAAGAATAAAGTTTAATTAGTAAAATAAATTCGTTTTTATTTACACCATTTCTAATCAATTATAAATTGGTTATAACCAATATCGTGGCAATTCGTTTGGTATTGTTTACTTGAATCTTCTCATTGATGTTTAGGACTGAAATTGATCGAATCCTAGAGTGAACATCAACTCTGAGATGCAAGTAGATTTAGCTGACGAGTCTTAAATAGAACAAAACTTTCATCCTGGATTCCACTGCTAGCCACTATCTATCTTTACTTATAAAGCTTGTGACTTCAAGCAATATCGACGCAATTCGCACAAGATGCACATATGTTAAGAAGAGACTGATCAATTACAGCGTTATATAATAATAATGAGAAGATACAAGTAAACAACATCAAGTGAATCATAATTTTAGACTGTTTACAAAAATTTGTTATTGTTGCTGTGTTAAATGTTATCATAGTCTTTAAATTACAATATTTATTACATATACTACTTAGGTAAACTCTGAAAATTATATACTATTAGTTTACTTTTAATCATGTTTTTTTGGTTGAAAGGTTAAATTCATCTGTAAATAAGATTTAAGAATACACTTACATTGTATATATAATGAAGATATAAATAGTTAAGGTTGAAGAAATGGATAATAAAGGTTAGACAAGTGAAATTTGTCTATATTTAATATGTTACTTGGCTTTTGTTTTTGCAACCTTAAAACATGAATTATGAAAGTTGAATTCATGAGTTGATCTAAGCTAAACCATCACTGAATACCTGGAAGCATTGGATGACCGTTTCATCCTAGTATGAGACTTTTCAGCAGTGCGCATTTACGATCTGTCACGCGGGACTCGAACATATGACCTTCTGTCTCGCGCGTGGATGCTTAACTTCTAGATCACTGTGTTGGCTATCTAACGGTATTAATGTTTAACTTTAAACGATCCATGATATTGCGCAACCCTCAATCCATTTTCTCAGGTGGAGAAATATATTTGAATTAAGTTGTGTATATGAAGTTAAGAAGACAAAGAAGTGAATAGTCAATTAAGTGTGAGTTTAGAAGATCAAATAATGAATCATTAACTGATTCAATCAACTGAAAGATCATAAGTCGATAAATAAAAGATGCGAAATTGCAAAATTAAAAAGGAAACTGATCTATAAAGATTTGGGATAATAATTGTGTAATCAGTGTTCATTAGGATTATATGGTTTGAATTATGAAGAAAGCATTTTACATTATTCTCAAAAGATTTACTTAGTGTACAATGGAAAAGAGCGTATGATATTTCTAAAGTATGGTATAACTGTAGGTATATAATATAAATGAAATCATGATCCAACTAAGTCTTAGACGTAGTAATCTAATATAAATGGTATAAGCAATAACCGTTAAGATTAAAAATTTCGAGCCCAGAAGAATCATGTTCATCATCATTTTCTATTTTGACTAACCTCTGGTAAAAGAATAATTAGTTCGACGAATATACAAACAACCTTTTCATCAATATTGAAGTAAATTTATTGTTTTTAATTTAATAGCAACCAGTATAGAACTGAACAATTCATTTTACATTCATTCCACTTTATTATCTTTAATTCATACTGACATCTACATTACTCACAAATTCTGTTTACCAGTTACATTATTATGTTCCTTATCCTATTTTATTCATATTTATTCCGATTATTCATTTTTATAATTTCAATCTGTCTAAAAAGTCTACATTTCATACTGATCATTTAAGACTTGCAACTGTGAATTAATGAACTTACTGTACTAACAATCTTGATTTCATATTTCTTATTTTTCAAAGGTCCGCTTACTTTAAACTAAGCAAATATGGATGTCGGCTAGCAGTGGAATCCAGAAAGCTCGTTTCGTCCTATCTAGAACTTGTCAGCTAGAAGTGTCTGTATCCCACAGTTGATGTCCATTCTGGGACTCGAACTCAGTACTGTTTGCTTCGAACGACATCACTTAGCTTCTGAGCCCAGATAGCCACTAGTTTGAACTATGGGGTTAAGTTTTAAATTTATTTGGTACTGTTTGTTTGTATCTTCTCATTTTTGTTAAGACTTGCAATTGGTCAGTCTGTTGTTGTCATATATGCATCCATTGTGGACTGACTCGAAATTGCTTTATAGGGCTTGTGACTTCAGGCAGTCCTTAACAATAATGAGAAGTGACAAACAAATAATACCAAGTGATTTTAGACTATTGTACTTTTTTTACTGCTAAATTTAATCTTATATGTCCAGACTTTGATGTTGAGAACAAAGTTCTCTGTTCACAAATATTTTGTTGTAACAAATTGTAAATAAAATGTCTAAACTAACAAACTCGTGTAGCTTTTTTTTCCACGGTAAACTTAATTATTCTATTTGGCCAGACTTTTTACACAATTAGCATAAATGTTAATTATATGATAGAATTGCTAAAGGTTGTTTAGTTGTTCGTTTTTTTTCTTTTTTTAAGTATTGTTATTCTCATATTTCAGTATTCAAGTCATAAATTGGTACAAATTAATTAATTGGTAATTATACTTTGAAATAAATAATTATGTTTGAAAGAAGAGGGTTTTTTGGAGATTTTAGTAATTTTATATAGTTGAGATCATGAATCACTTGGAGTTAGACCACCATGTAAAACCTGGAAGCACTGGACAGCCGTTTCGTCGAGAGGTTAAGCGCTCTGGCGTGAGACTGATAGGTCCTGGGTTTGAATCTCGCGAGGTGAGATCGTGGATGTGCACTGTTGAGGAGTCCTACAATAAGACGAAACGGCCGTCCACTGCTTCCAGGTTTTCCATGGTGGTCTACCTTCAAATGACTCATAATCTCAACTATTAAAATCACTATAATATCCACAAAACCCCTTGTGAAAATAATAATTATTTGTAGGATTTTTATTTAATTGATACGTTTGTATTTGACATTATTGAATGGTTCCATGATACTTTTTTTCAGGGATACAGTTGAGCTCACAGCTATAACTTATAAATATTAGATGAAGGTTTATTTGATATCTCATTCTGTTTAACCTTATAAATGATAAAATGTTGACTATTATTTGTAGTTGACATCTTTCACAATTTATATTTTTTTCAATAACAGTTTCTTGTAGAAATATTTTCATACCTTGTGAATGTTAAAGATGCAATTTCTGAAGCATGTTGATGTAACCTCGCTTCAACTTTCATAACTGGATCCAACACCCCAGACATATTTTTCAGAGGGACAAGAAAGGATTGACCAATCGGGTAAATGTGTGAGATGCAAACAGGTGCATTCTATTGATCAAATTTCGACCTCAATTTCTAGCCACAAAATGTTATGTTCTATAGTCATTCGAGTCTGATATTGATATATACACATGAGTAGATAGCCATTATCGACTAACTTGAGCAAAAAATGTATGGGCAACTTATTTCACAATATAGATGTGTGTCTCGATGGTTGTCTGAGTCAGATTTTCGACCAATAGCATTTGTCTATTTCATCATCAAATTAGGCCTACTTTTCACCAAAACACGGGCTCGTCTATATCTGAATGACCCTGCCTATCACGTTTCCTTAATGAAAAACTCAGCGTTTTAAACTGCTCCTCTATTAAACTGGAGTACAGTGTGTTTTCATCTCGTTAATTAATTAAAACACAGTTCAGTTATCTTCCATAAAGACTCATACCCAGCATAAAACACATAGTTTGACATTCAGTTATATTCATTCATAGAACAATATCATGTGGTTGACGAACTCATTCCCAGTTCTTACCGAACACATATACTCATACAATAATATTTGATATTGGTTTAGCAGTCAGTCAGTAACAGAGTAGTTTTAATTCTTTTAACTAAATAATAACAAGACTGAAATGTGGTGATTAAATTTAAACTCATTTCTTCACTTTAATATCATGTTAAGAACAACAAAGGTCATAGTATCAACAGAAATCTATTGTCTATGACAGTTGATTCTATTTTAATAAAATTTAATCAACATATTACCAATAGTGATTGTTATCTTAAAAACTAGTTGAAACGAAACTTCGAATTTCAGGAATTTCCCATGATTAAATTCATCTTAGTATTGTTTGTTTGAATCTTCCCATTGATGTTTGGGACTGCAACTGGTCAGTCTCTAATTGGCATATGTGCATACTGTGCGTATTGCCTCGATATAGCCTTAATTCACGAGCATGGTAAGCAGAGATGGATAGTGGCTAGCAGTGGAATCCAGGACGCGCGTTTCGTCCTATTTGGGACAAGTCAGCAGGATGTACCTGCATCTCAGAATTGATGTTCACTCTGGGACTCGAACCCAGTACCTTTCGTTTCAAACGCCATCGCGTTATCCACTCGGCCACTGAGTCCCCATGACTTTCTCAATTCTTCTTATTATAAGCTGGAAGAATGAAACTATTACCAAATTGACCAATGCATTTACTATGAGAATGTCTCACGATGTGATTTAGGTTGTAAATGAAGTTTCTTTTTATTTCAACAGTTTATAGGGTTATTCCCATTCACAATTTTAAAAATAGAATATACAATTTTTTTCTCATTATTCCAAGTACTTTAGAGAATTCCTCTCGTTATTTTAAGAATTTCTTGACAATTAACTAAACTATAATTAAGGTAAATAAGAAAACTGTTGATTTTTATAAAAATATATATACATATAATTTCACATACACTCCATTGTCATTTAAGTAGGTTGTTATATCTATGTATGTAATTCAAAGGCTCTTTTTCTCTTTATAAATAACTAGATGGAATCTCATAGTATGATACTTTTCAAAAGAGATGTATCAACAAAAATTTATGGATTTATGATAAATAGTTAATAAAGAACAAGCATATTTTTTTTTATCTTATTCATAGTAATACTAACTCCGCCTGTAGTTCTTCTAGGGCTACTAGCGGTCCTAAGACCTGGTAAAGGAGGAGGTTTGAACGTGTGGTTGGCTACACGATCCTGTAGAAAATAAACTTTCCAAAAAACGCTAACCAGAATATATATATATATACATATTCACTCTATTCGCTCTGGAAGCAATTTGAAAGGATTGCCAATGACAGAGTTGGATGAAGAATTCTGGTAGGCGGTCTATGCTCCTCTATGAGTGGTAACAAGCGTAAGCAAGTAAGCAAAGTAATACTGTAGTGAACAAGAACACGAGTGGGGACAATCGAACGTATTAAAGCACAAATTACAGACTATCTCACTAAATTCTGATTACCAAACAGTTAATTTGCAAAATAACAATCGATTGTCTCAATCTTCACTGTTCCTTTTGTAAATATCAGTTCATCTTTTCTAATTTCATTGTTCATGCATTTTTTTTACCAAGTGCGCTTCATTTCAGTTCTTTCCTTAACGGTCTTCTGCCATAATACATTCTATATCTGACCATCACCATATACTACTTATGTGGACATAAGTAGCCTACATCACAATACTACTCAAATAATTCAAGACTAGTTTTGTTACTTATAAAAACATTAATATAAAAACAGGTGTAATTTATCATTTTATGTACAAAATATTTTATATTTTTTATACACTATATGACAACTGTTTCATTTAAGTTGTACTATATTACTAGTAAACTGATAGATATGTTTCATGCCAAGTTTAAGTATATTTCCAGTTGTTGCAACATATTTAATATTGGCTATGAAATCATTGTTAAATATGGAATACAAATTTTCTAATTATGGAAAGGTGAAAAATAAATTTATGATAAAAACTAATTGTATTTCATAGTTTGATAGCAGATTGACGAATAATTAAAATTTTACTTTACAAATAGTTGTTTTTATTGGTTAAGCTACTTCAACTGAACATCTATCTATGTTGATTGCTGTATGTTCTAAGTAAAATTGAAAAGTATGAGGTGTTTAGGGGTGTCTATTTTTCACTTCACAGACTCCTAAAAGTGCATAAGATAGATTCGGTAAACTATAACCTTTGATAAATTTCAAAAGTTTACCTATTTACAACCTTTTTTGGTACTTATCATTACTTAATTAGACATATTTTCTATAGTCTTCAAGACTGTCAAGCCACTGGCAACTATATGGCAAAAAATTAGATTTTATACGTCAATTAGCCTTCAAGTAATATTTCAGTTATGTGATTATCTTTATATTCTTACTATATTAAATAATCATGTAGTATTAGACATCTACAATCCATCTTTAAAGTGCACACAAATGCCTTGGTACGGCCGAGAGTGGAGAGAGTTCGCTCTCCCTCTCCAAATGCTCTCACATGGCCACGCGAATATATAGCCTCTTCTAATGAAGTCCTACTCACTGCCTTCTCGTGGCATTACTGTTGTTTACGAAATTGAGAGGACGAAAAGCGAATGCCCGGCGCTTAAACCGGCATGGTGGGCACGGAGGGTCCACTTAGGGGAGTTGGAAAACCCTGATTCCAAACCAATGGTGAACATGGGCTTCAGTATCCTGAGGGAACAAATGGCGTATGAATCAATTGTTGGTCACCGGTTACCATGGTACTGCATCTCCTCACGATGCTCCACTGCCTTGTGGATGAGACCTTTAGGTCAAAGGCTCCGGGTGTGGACCCCTAAGATAACCGCCTGTTTCAGTTTGGGCACCTGGGCAGTATCGCATACCTTACACAAATCAAATGGGATTTGTGTGGCGCATATGTATCTGGTGTCCCTTTGTACCAATGTTTATGTGTTCAAATAATAATAATAATAATCCATCTTTATTATGATCATCTTAAACCTTACACAATGTGAATTCATTTGAACACCTAGATAAGTATTTCAATAATGTTTATATATTATCTAATTAAAAGACAGACTCCGTTGAAAAAGATAACCTTATACGACTGTTAGGAATTTGATAAATTTTTTTATCTCAAAAACATATGTCTATAATCTTTTCTTTTTCATATCTCAATGTATGAGACTATTTATCACAGTATTCTCTAAATTCCTTTTAAACATATGAATAATGATATGATAGAATAAAGTAATATATATTTACACATAAACACATTATTGAATGTCATATTGTTTATTATTTGAAGACAAACTATAATGTACTACTGAATTCAGTTTCGGTGTCATCATTTTCTATTCATTCAGTGTTGTATATAGAGTACCATCTAAACTAACTACGCAAAATTACAATGATATTTTTAAGATCATACACATTTATTTGAGTATCATACATATAGGGTTGGAAGTTTGGTTATGTTCACACAATGATCACCCTAGTAACAATCAGTTTATTAATATATATATCAAGTATTATTATGATTCAACTTCATTTCTATAAAGTTTGATGATACTACTTAATTACTTTAACATGAAAATCAGTAGTTATTGGTGGCTTAAACCCTAAATTTTCTATCGAATCATTTAAACTTCTTTCTATTGTTGTTCATTAAAAAAATAGAATTCTAAAGTGAATTATGAAAAACCAACTTTTAAATTAACATCAGTCAGTTCCAGAGACAAAACTGTAAAAGTAGTATGTCAATGTAAAACCAATATGGTTTCTTAAGAACTGTAAGAGCAATGTCATTTCTAGATTATATTCATACATTAATCCGATGTTTAACAAAGCCTGTTTTATTATAAGCAGTCGTTAATTTCAATAATTTAAACGTTTTCATTGAACTTCTCTAATTCAATTTTAAACATGTTCTAATAATCCTCAGTACAGACTATTGAAGTCGTACACAAATAAGTTGAAATAGCTATCTATTCAATAATGATTTTCAAATAAGATCATTATCAACTTAGAAAAGAACAGTTTGCTGGTCATTTTATAATAAAATAATGTGAAGAACGTAAGAAAGAGTACACATTTAAAAGGATGCACTAAAATCCTAACAGCGTCTACGAACTATCTATTTACACTTAATTTTAATGTACTGAAGTTCTTTTCTTGATCAGAGATACTTCTAACTGATATAACTAATCTATTGGAGACAAGTTTAAACAGTTGAATTCAAGAAATATTTAGTTAAAACTATAAACGATGAGAAAAAAGTAGATGAATAGGGTTAAAGCCTATACCCAACATTGATCCGTCGCCATAAATTGCAATTACATTAAAACCGATATCAAAATTTTAGAAAAATCCCGCTAAATAATTTCTTAGAATAATTCAATTTTAAATAATACACAAAGAGTTTAAAACTGTTTGGCAGCTTGTTTCAGTATACTTAAATGACATTTTGATTCCATTTCAAGTTAAATAACTATTGGAAGTCGTATATGTAAATCTTTTCATAATAAGCCATTTATTCTCATATCGAAATAGATTTCATGTGTAAATGCCTTGTTTCGACTAAGAATTTCCTGATATGTTCAAGCGATATAGAATCGACGATGTGTGTAGAATACCGTGAGTTCATCGTGCTTCTCTACTTTCTTTTCATCTATGTACAAGCTGATCAATTACGTTAGAAATTAAGGTTATCATCCATATGTTTTGTCAACAGTATTATAATAACAATTTTATGAATACGAAAGTGATCTTGTTGAATATGATGTATTTTTTGAACATATGATAGGAGTTCACTTCAACCGCTTGAATCTTTATGTCTTTATGAATGATTGTATAAAAGACATCAGTGTACATCACTAAATAGTAAATGTTTGAGTTTAATTTCTTATATGATATTATGATTGTTTATTCGTGCGTACTCTCATCCAATGATATAACAACTATTTATTCCTACCTTATTATTCATTGTCAAAACTTGTCTTTATATTTGAAAAAAAATAAAAGTTGGGCTGTAGATCTACATCAACATTGAATGTAGAATACTACTTAAAATACTGGTGTTCAGTACTTTATCAGTGAATAATTCTAATTACATACATACATAATAACAATCCTTATTTATTATCAGAAGGGGTTTTGTGGAGATTTCAGTATTTTTATAGTTGAAATCATGAGTCGATTGAAGCTAGACCACCATGGAAAACCTGGAATCGTGGGTGTGCACTGCTGAGGAGTCCCATAATAGAACGAAACGGCCGTCCAGTACTTCCGGGTTTTCCATGGTGGTCTACCTTATTTAATAATCATTTCCGTCTAAAAAAAATACCTTGTAATAAATACATAGCTGTAAACTGAAATACTACAAATATTCTACAGATGGTTTGATCGAAGTTCTATTCACGTCGATATTTACCCTAGATAGTTGAAATTAAACTTAATGACCTCCATGAATATCATACGAATTTAATGGTTAACAAACATTGTTTCATAGTTTTTCTTAACGACTAATATGTCTTAGAGATTTTATGGTGTTTAGTTACAAAATGACTCTGAAAAATTTCATTTCAATTAAGTGAATTTCATTAATTTTTTGTTTTATTTTTTAAATTAAGTGACTAAGAGCAACATATTAACAACTAGGTGTTTGGTGGTTTCTACACATAGATACACTACTAAATAACTACTCAGGAATAATTAATACATATATTAATGAGAAGGGGTTTTGTGGAGATTTCAGTATCTTCATAGTTGAAATCATGAGTCGATTGAAGCTAGAACACTATGGAAAACCTGGAAGCATTGGACGGCCTTTTCGTCCCACTGTGAAACTCCTCAGCAGTGCGCATCCACGACCCTGCTTTGCTAGATTCGAACCCAGGACCTACCAGTCTCGCGCCAGAGCACTTAACCACTTGACCACTGAGCCGGCATCCAACGGTGTTAATGCTCAGGAATCCCACAATAAGACGAAAGGGCCATCCAGTTCTTCCAAGTTTTCCATGGTGGTCTAGCTTCAATTGACTCATGATTTCAACTATGAAAATACATATATTAACTAAATATTAGTTTAACATGATATATAACAATTTAACCAACTGATTAAATCACTCAAACATACGAACATTTTGGAATGGTTCCAAACATGTACAATCTCTTAATTTGTCACTTAAAAAAGTTAAAATTAATACCGAAATCCGGACAGTAAAGAGAAGGGGATTTTACAAAACAAATATATTCAAATGATTTTTTCTTCGGTAAATCGTGATTTATTTTGACGAGAAATTATTTTTGGCAAATGATATCAACCAAGTATCTATGCTATTAATATTAACACATATTGTAGTGTTTATATTTATGTGTTTATTCAGAATATATGAATAATACATTAATAAAACTATGATTGAATAAACAATATAGATTTAAATAACATTGAAATATATTAGGTAAATCTTGTAAGTTATCAGAAAGGGTTTCTGTGGAGATTAAGTATTTTCATAGTTGAAAGCGTGAATCAATTGAAGCTAGACCACCAGGGAAAACAGGTAAGCACTGGACGGCCGTTTCATCCTATTATGGGACTCCTCTGGCGCGAGATTGGTAGGTCCTGAGTTCGAATCTCTTGTCAGTTAGTCAAATTTATTAAGCTGTCAGTTTGATTACATTCAATGAGATGCTAACTATTGTATACAGTGAATCAATTAGATTTCCAAACTTTTCAAGTCTTCGTTGACTAAATAAAGGGAAATAAAGAAAAAATTGGATATTAGCTATTAACCTTAAGCACTAGGAAAATTAGTGAAAGGATAATTTATGGTCGAACTAATCAGGTATAAGATAACAGGTCTTGGATTTTGGCGCAAAATTCACTCATCTATTTGGCTAAACAGCTTTTTGACATTAAATCTGATGTAAGTTCGTGACGAAAAACCTAAATTTAATTCGCAACCCTAACCATCAACTGTAAATCATAATTCTAATTCCTTCATTTGGTCCTGGTTATTAGGTGGACACTCTCAAGATCATTCTGGCGTCTCTCATATGTCATTCATAAATTACAGTCTCATCACATTACGGCAAGTTTCAAGTAGGATGAAAAAAGCCTTTTGGATTCAACTGCTAGCCTCCATTACATAATACGATGTATGACTTGACAGTGTTATTTCATTTGTAGAAATATATATTGAAATAATTTAGCAACTTTTAAGTTAAAACATTTATTGTCTTTGAGAAGTTCTCATTCTAATTTTACCACACCATGACAATGATGATTGTCGAATTCATATTAGATAACATAAGTAGAAAGTAGAATACTCTCTTTTTATTAGACTTATGTAGCGAATTGTCTGATATACCTGGAAGCTAGAAAATCTAGGTTTCTGCTCTTGGTATACTGCCTGACTAGAAGAATAGGTTTGGATATTAAAATAGATTTTTATTTAATTTGCTAATATGTCAGATAATACCCTTGAAATGAATAATCCAGCACCGGTGGTTGGTCAAGAATATTGATTTATTTTGGTGGTTTGTTCCAGCAATCAATAATTTCGATTGCTATAAGGATATGAAGTGAGATTAAGTTGGTTGAATTCGTCATATTTCATGAAATCACCTATTGATGATAGTTGATATCTCACTTTAAAGCGTACTGTTCATTACACTACATCATCTTACTTCAGAAAACAATTTCTCATTACATTAATATAGAGTGACGGTCATATAGAAAAACATTTAGAGTGAACAAACATAAAAAAGATGTAAACTGTAATTTTATTCTAAGTATAACTCTAGTTATAAGTGGTTGAATGTAGTCAAGAGCGAACCCCAAACCTAGGTTTCATGCTGCTTATCCCTTGTCAACATATCTTGTCAGCAATCTTGCTCTACAGTCTGTGATATTGCTACTAAGGTATTCAGAACTTGATAGACCTTCTGCAGGGCTGATTTTTTATAAACTGATTGATTACTGAGTAGTGATGAATTCAATCGGTATAATCAATAGTGTTGATCGAGTTCTATCGACTACCTTCGACCACCAAGCATCAAAACATAGTCACTTAGTTAGTGTAAACATTTCAAAGTAACAAAAAGAATTTGATCAGAAGTAAGGTTTAGAAAAAATTGATAACGTCCATTTCTCTGTAACCAGTAAAATAGGGTTTTATGTTCCATGTATACTATAATTTATAACTATCCATACTGAAATCCTACGTGCTGTGATATCCTCCGATTGGAAATCAATCACCAAGATGAAATTTATTATTGAGTTAATCTTTTAAATAGTTCAATAATTCTGATATTACTCTTTCATCAATGTAATTTGTTCTAGTATAATGTACATTACAGTACAGATTACTATATATAATCCTACAAATAAAATCACCAAAATAAGCAATTTCTTCAGTGATTTTCACCATATTGCAATATATGAATTCCAACTAGATATTTTGCACCTTTTTTGTCTGTGGTTTGTGTCATACATTACATTAAATTTTAATAAGGGAACCATTTGTTCTACTCATTTCCGTTGTGATATTGTTATATCTAGAGCTTTGATTCTTACTATGCCGCGTACTACTAGACTACTTGAACGATCGAACCCGCAACGTCGCAAGAGAGAAGACAGAAGACCAGTAAGTAGGAATTTTACTCCCCAAACAGTGTCAAATATAATACAAAAATCTCATGTATTTATAGTTTTTTTGGCTGAAAGTAAATCATCATTTCGGACAGCCAATAGACACATAGGGGGTCATTCTTATTCATCCAATAGGGAAGCTACACGTTGACATTCTAAAATGTTCCCCTAGTGGTGATTGAATGGAATGTCTTCGGCTCTTTCTGGACTTCTTGAAGCTTCCTAGAGTTTGCCAACGAGCCATCCTTACAGATTTTATCATTTTCAACCCTAAGATCCTTATTAACCGATTCAACATCAAAACAATTGTCTACTGAAAAATCTTATGAAACAAATAATATGACTTTATTTGTCAAATGAATAATAAAAATGAATAAAGGAATAATAACCAACGATTCGACTATGTTCTGTTAACTATATTTTTTTCTCAAGTTTAGAAACCTTTGTTATTCAACTGTAAATCTTAAAGTTAAACTTTTCAACGATTGACCTATCTCATTTTCTCATGAATCACTCATATAATATACATGTAAAATTTGGCTCTTCATCTAGTGGTAAACATTATGTTTCAAATCATTGTTTATTTCATCCTATTTATTTTTCATAAATTCTATTTTAATAAATTAAAATGTTTTTTTTTTAAACTGTTTAACAAGATGATAAACACTTTACTACATAAACAATATTATTGTTAAGTAAATAATGATGAATATCTGAAATCTTGTCAGGAATTATTCTCTATATTCACTTAGTATTGTTTGTTTGAATCATTCCATGCATGTTTAGGACTACAACTGGTCAGTCTCTTATTGGTCATATGTGCATACTGTGCGTATTGCCTCAATATAGCCTTAATTCACGAGCATTTTAAGCAAAGATGAATAGTGGCTAGCAGGTACATCCAGCTGAAGAGTCCAAAATAGGACGAAACGCGCATCCTGGATCCAACTGCTAGCTACTATCCATCTTTGCTTATTATTCTCTATAAAAAAACAGTAATAAGATCAAGACGAGTCATTTGTTTTAGTTTCAATCATAAAATATTGAAAGCTTTGGCGGTTGATTCAAACCAAACCTATCCTGGTTACTGGAGATGAGGATTCTGTTTATGATTCTAGAAATGAGTAGTATTGAACACCGTCAATAAATATTTTAGTGTTAAATGACAGCTAATATAACAGTATTAGTTTGTTCAGCAAGCGAAGTCCACATTGTATATTTTCCTAAAAATTATAAAGTTTAATCTATTTGTATTTAGGAACATTTTTTTGACTATAACAGTCGAGGTACAGTTAATCATTGACGATGAAATGAAGTGTCCCCTATAGGAAGTGTGTTTTCTTTGTTGAAGTGATTTTTTCGAGTTCAAAATAACATTAATTAAATTGTAAAATCTATTTTGTTTGGATTCAGTCTATTGTGACCGACTTTATTTATCTACCATTTATTACTTAAAGAATATATCTAATACTATTCAATTCAATAATTGATGAGATATTCGCAGTTGACTCTGATACGTTTCTAACAGTATTCAGAACATTATGTCATAGTGGTGTTTGTGATTAGATGACAAATGGTTGGCACATGAAAACTCATTGTATTTGTATGAGCTAGTATATTACTTTCAAAGTTTTTATCAAGATTCACGTGTCAACCCATTCTTAACTACCAAAGTATGCTTTGAACAGGTTTGGAATTCATCTTTTGTTAAAATTGCGCAATGGTGTTCATTATTTATAACAATCAGTATATTTTAGCACGGTTTGAGAATTAAAATATAAACTTTTATGCTTCAGTAATCAGTTATATCTGCTCACTAAAATTTATAGGATATTTCGAAAGGATTAAATTCGCTTCAAAGCCTCATGTATATATTTCTAAACATTCTGAGTATAATAATAATGAGAAAAAACTAGATGAAATGTAGTTCGAGGTAGTAATTTTAAATGTAACTTGAATGTTTCGCCAAAAACTTAACAGAGAAGTCTAAAAATGTTGATTTTGAACTGAAATGGGTTGTGGATTATCTTACTTCACTTAACCCAGAACTCAGACCAGTTAAATCAAATAAATGTAATGATAATTCTTTTATATACCAACCTCAATTAAAGGACTGGTGAATACCAAGGAACATCGGTAGGTTGGTGGAGAAGAATTGTAGCTCATCAACACAAACTTCGGGTAGAAGTTTGTGTTGATGATGTCGTTCAGAAGGACGATGAAAACTCCACGGCCAAAGCATCCAGCTCAGAGAACAAAACTCCATCAAAAAAAGTATTGAGAGTTTATTTTGTTCCAGTCTAGAACTTCTCAGCAATATTTAGCTAAAACTTAGTACGAGGTCAAAATTAAAATATAACTGTCCAATAATCTACAAGTTACACTGAGGTCTATTGCACCGTAATAAGTTTTCTATGTTGATAAATCAAAATCTAGCAAGAAAACAACTACTTCATGTAACCTGA
Source organism: Schistosoma mansoni (assembly GCF_000237925.1). NCBI lineage: Eukaryota > Metazoa > Platyhelminthes > Trematoda > Strigeidida > Schistosomatidae > Schistosoma > Schistosoma mansoni. Next base: position 24,665,152 of record NC_031498.1, on the reverse strand, counting down.
TTTTCAATGATACTTCAGTTGGTAAAAGATAGTGATATTAACCAATACGTAAACTTTATATTCAATTATCTTTAAAATGATCCTCGGTTATAAAACAAATCCTTCAAAGGTTAAAAGACGCCTTATAAAAAGTGATTATGTTAAAAATATTCTATAAGTAGAAAAGTCTGACTGAAACATAATTTTTAAAGATTCATATTGAATGGAGACATGACAGATTATAAAGTATCTTCTTCAAGTTCATTTCAAATGAAAAGGATATCGAAAATGAAAATTTATGTTTTAGTGCAGAATGACCAACTGAGGTTGGTGGAAATGTAAATATCATATAGATTCCATATGATAGCATATAATTAAATCCAACAGTCATATCTCAGTTCACTGAATAGTAAATGACTTGCAAAACTTATTCACCCTAATCGTTTATCATATGTAATCACGTTATTCTCCTGTCAATATTTTATACATAAGTATATTATTTTGATTCATAGAAAAACCTATTTTTCTGATTAGAAGTCTTGATTTTTGGTATTACTTTATACAGTGCTTTCAGCTAATAACTCAATCTCATGTCCATCCATCAGTAGTCAACATCGTTTTATTGCGTTTCATTTGACGATTAACATTCCTTTCATTCATATTGGCAATCCAAAACTCGTTTGTCAATCTAAACCAATTACGATAACAAAACGAGAGAATTTCTAACATTATGGTCTTACAAAGTGTTCAGTAGATTTGGATTTAGTGATCTATATATTCCAGGCATGTATACCATCGGGATTTAAATATTTCTTTTTTGATTTGAATTGATAAGAATTTCTAACAAGAATTTTTAACCAATATAAATTATTGAAAACGTTAGACCTACATTTCAAAATAACCACAATTTTAGTAGTAAACATGTAAGAATAAGGGAAGTTGTTAGAAAGTCAGTGGAACATGTTTAAAAGCTCATATGTGAGAACTTTAACGCTATAATAATTAAGTGAGTTCCTTATGAGTTCAATAGTTTCTATTTATTTTCAGTGACCTTTTAAATAACGAAAAGTAGATAACAGTATTAAGTTTGATCAAATCAAAACAAATAAACATTAGTGCATACCCCGCAAATACAGAGATATCTTTTTCACAAAATACCACGCATGTATGAGTAATACAGTTTATAAATTAGTTAAACAAACATATTATTTTCTCATGGAGGCATGGATACACGCTTGCATATGTATATATAAGCCAATCACATAAGAAAAACGAACTTCGAAACATGCTTAAGGTGGAATAATAGTCATTTATTTACCAAATAACTGTACAACAGATCATTTCATTGTTAGTATTGGTTAAATGTTGATTTATAGTCTTCAATAAATGAACAACTTGTAGATATTTATTTTTGTATTGTTTGTTTAAATCTACAAAAATGAATAATAACTTCACCCCATTGCACAAGCTAGTTGGTATCTGGACTCAGTAGCTAAGTGGATAACGTATCAGCGTTTGAAGCTAATGGTGATGGATTCAAGTCCCGTAGTGAAATTCAACTATAGGATGCACGTACACCCAGCTGATGAGTCCTAAATAGGACGAAATGTCTGTCCTGGATTCCACTGCTAGCCACTACCCATCTTTGCTTATAAAACTTGTGGATAGTTCGGTTTAAAAAAATAAATCCCAATATTGTTTGTATGAAGCTGATTTGAAAATGTTTCAGAACGACATTATGATTGCCTTCAGTAATTATACAATATAATAAGATGTTTAAAGAGCCTTGATCAAAGCCCTACTAAGTTGAAATGGATGTAATCTCATAAGTCAGTTTTTATAAGATATAAGTAGTTTAATTTAGAAAATCTTTATATATATATTTCTGTAATAAACAAAGCGTTCCGTTAATTAGTAATTAGAAGTTCATATTAATAACTATGATGGTATATAAAACAGCTAATTATTGATTATTTCATCAATTCCTAATCTCTGTACGACTACATCCATGGCAATTAATTTTAGTATGAGTTTAACCTGTATAAGTCACATAAAAGAACATTATTATTTACTGAATGATGATTGTTATAGGTACTTGTTTCTATTACTATCCCAAGTTATTGGAATTTTGATGAATGTAACCTTAATGGTTTGCTTTTAGCCATGAAAATGGAATTTATCAGGGATTTGGAATAGACTCTGGATTATTTATAATGTATATATTGACCGTCGATTCAAACAGCATAGATTTCATAGACACTTTATTTTAATACTTCTCTTTATTTATATCGGTCTTTAGGATTCACGCATTCAAAGTATGTACAGGGTGTTTCATTACACGATTGATGTTTCTTATTTTCAGATTGCTGTCTTCGATGTAATCGGTAACTATAAATTTATTTGAGTTATTAAAGTTTGGTTTTATGCTAATCTTAGTTTACTGACTTGACCTACGCACTTTACTTCATAATCTTGTTGAAAATCCTGCCCGAAGTATATTGATGCGCATTTCTTACATATGTTTCTAATTCCAAAATGTTCTCGCAATAGTTATTGGATTTAGATGATCCTATTTTTTTCACAAGTCAGTTTCCATCATATTTATATAGTGTTCAGTACTCATAACAAATGAGACATGAACCTCATGGTTCAATTCCACTCTACGTCGTTACTTCAATTATATTCTTTTTTGATTAAATCCATGTACGGATCTTCAACTTGAATCTTTCAGAAACATTATCATTTCATCACAAAGTCGTAAACGTTATCTATTTTATAGTCATACTAATGTCACGATAGTTTCAGGGACTGACAATATGTTGGGAATAAAATCTATTCACTACCCAATCTGGAGCTTAATCTCATGTGTCCCAATGACAGCTTTTCATCAAAGACTAAATGGAAATAAAGTATCATTCATTTATTTACACTACTATTGTGGAAACGTGAAACCATGTAAAAAGAAATAATTCATTCGGAATACATTTTCTATCTAATTCCTCATATTTCGTACTTAAAAAACAAGCATGTGACAAAATAAAACTCAGTTATTTAGAACTAAATCAACTTATGTAATGTGATCAACATATGACTGACTGATTTCAACGGGTCTAGGCTATATGATCAGTCGCTATTGAATGAATGATGGATATATATATATAAAGCAAATTATAAGTGGTTAGAGAAATGAATACAAGATATTTACAACAATATAATCTGAAAATCAAATGTATTGAATATAATCAAGAATCTAAATGCACATCCTATCTAAAAGTAATTGTAATGTATAACTATACAATGATATATATTATATAGTCAAATCATATTAGACAAGAGTAAAGTTCAAATGTGGTTCTGAAAAGTATTTTATTTGGTTCTGTTAATATATCTGATGTTCTATCTAATAGTCAGTTTGAAGCATAACAATTTAAACAATCCACATTTCATGAAATCAAACCTAAATGTACTATAAAGTCAAAATATTAACATGAAAATAGATCCATTCCATCTAGTTTATTGTTTAATCTTACATTCGAAGGGGGTTTTGTGGAGATTATAGTAATTTTATATAGTTGAAATCATGAGTCAAATGAAGCTAGAAAACCATGGAAAACCTGGAAGCACTGGATGGCCGTTTCGTCCTATTGTGGGACTCCTCAGTAGTGCGCATCCACGATCCCGCCTCGCGAGATTCGAACCCAGGACTTATCAGTCTCGCACGCGAACGCGCAACCTCTAGACCACTGAGCCGGCATCCAACGGTGTTACATTCATAAATTTTATAATCTGGATCAATAAGTCAAGATATACATTTCATAAATATGTAGTCTTGATTCAATGATAGCTCACTAGTGAAAATCTGTAAGTGCTCGTATTATTATTTGCTGTATCAAGGGTACTTATTTAAATCTGGTACAGATCATCTACTTCTTAGGGAAAACGGATAAAAAAGATATCATAATTAACATTTTGTTTAATTAAAGTGTGGAAATTAAGTTTGACCGTAGAGGTAAAATATGATATACTATATGAGTCTATTAATGAGCTAACTTGTGAAACTGTTAACAATCTAAACGTTGCTTCCACATAGTTTCAAATCGAGATGAAGGTAATAAGGGTGTTGGATTTCTGGTAAATAAATAAAAAAAACTCCGCCTGTAGCTCTTCTAGAGTTACTGCCGATCCCAAGCCCGGGTAAAGGAGGAGGGTTGGGCATGGGGTTAGCGACCCCATCCCGTAGAAAAGCTAACTCACTAAAAAAACGCTAACCAGAAAAAATAATTCAAACCACTTAAACTCTGCCCTGGGAGTTGAAGGAATAATTATGACGTCTCATGATGAAAGCCGAAATTTTTCAGAAGTCACGAGACCGATTCACCTTCTGACAACCAGGTACATGGAACGTCCGGACAATGTGGGAGACAGGAAAGACCAGTCAAATAGCAATGGAAATGAGGAGATACAACTTAGCAGTACCCGAACCGGAGTCAGACAAGGCTGTCTACTCTCCCCATTCCTCTTCCCTCTAGTGATTGACTGGATTATGAAGAATTCGACATCTGAAGGAAAATACGGAATACAATGGACTTCTCAGAATCAATTAGATTATTTGGACTTCGCAGAAGACCTAGCCCTCCTCTCTCATACACACGAACAAATGCAGATGAAGACAGCAAATGTAGCAGCAGCCTCTGCATCGATAGGCCTCCACATTCACGAAGTATAAAGCAAGATTCTCAAATGCAACACAGAGAACACCAACCCAATCACACTTGATGGCGAAACTCTGGAAGAGGTGGAAACATTCAAGTACCTGGGAAGCATCGTTGATAAACAAGGAGGATCTGATGCAGATGTAAAGGCGAGGATTGGCAAAGCAAGGGCAGCATTTTTACAATTGAAGAACATACGGAACTCAAAACAACTCTCAACCAATTTCAAGGTCAGAATGTTTAATACGAACGTCAAGACAGTCCTACTGTATGGAGCTGAAACGTGGAGAACTACTACGACCATCATCAGAAAGGTACAAGTATTTATAAATAGTTGTCTACGCAAAATACTCAACATCCATTGGCCGGATACTATCAGCAACAGCGTTTTACGGGAGAGGACAAACCAGCTTCCGGCTGAAGAGGGAATCAGGAAAAGACGTTGGAAGTGGATCGGAGATTCATTAAGGAAATCACCAATATGCATCACGACTCAATCACTAACTTGGAATGCTGAAGGGAAGCGGAAAAGAGGAAGGCCAAAAAACACATTACGTCGGGAAATAGAGGCAGATATGAAAAGGATGAATGTTAACTGGAAAGAACTGGAAATGAAGGCTCAGGACAGAGTTGGGTAGAGAATGCTGGTGAGCGGCCTATGCTCCTCGACGAGGGGTAACAGGCGTAAGTAAGTAAGTAAGTATCGAAGCCTATATATATCTTAAGTGCTCTGATTATACATACTCATAATATACAATAAGATTGTGTTCATCTATGAAGTCGTTTCATTTAATCTGTAAATTAACTATTTTGAGCTGGATGGTATAATTTCCACTTAACTATTGTCAATACTTTCTTTATCTGTATATATCAACTATTCGATTTATTTTAGCTCAAATGGTATTTTTTTATAAAATGAAGATATTGATCCACTTGTTATTGTCTCTGACTGAAATACTGAACAACACGCATTCATGTCACAATACAAGTAAAAGTCTGTTTCATTCAGCTTCACATTCTTGGTAAAGTGAAATTATGTAAAGATTATATTTTCATAATAATGTCTTGGAAACTAATTTTAATCAATCAATCAATCGATCAATCAATCATAATAATAATATTAATAATCGATATTTTATATATATTTGGAGATATTCACATATTAGTCAATTGAATATCATTCTTTCTTTTAAATTGTAACTAACTAATCGAAATTAATCTCCAATTGAATTATTCTGGTCAATTGAATTCATTATTTGTTTTATATTGAATTAAAAATACTTACAATAACCGCACAAAATATTTCAATCACATGAGCAATAATACTAACAACACATAGTAAATGCATGCTATGCATGAATCATTTTATTTCTTAGGCTCAAATCATTTGAAATGATTAATAAGCTTTGTTTCATGCTTATAAATAAAAATTCGGTGTTCTTGTTGATCGTATTATATAAATTTTTAAAAAAATCCACATTCTTAGATCATGCGTAGGCTGATGACAAAATCATACACAACACTTAGTATCAGTATAGAGTTGTGAAGAATAATGAGTTTTTATTGAGATCGTCAATTGATCAATATTGGACCACCATCGAAAACCTAGAACCACTAGATGGCTATTTCGTTCTAGTGTGGAACTCTTCTGAAGTGCTCATCCGCGATCCCTAACTCAGGGCTCAAACCCACGAACTTCAGTTCAGTACAAACTCTAGATACCCACCGAAGACAATGTAAGATGGTCGCGCAATATCGTGGTTTGGTCAGAGTTATACATTAATACTGTTGGATATCAGATTAATGGTCTAGAGGTTGCATTCCAGCCAGACCAAAGGTCCTGAGTTCAAGTCCCGCGCGCGCCGTCGTGAACGCGCACTGCTGAGGAGTTCGAAACTAAGACGAGACGGCTGTCCAATGCTTCCAGGTCTTAGTGGTGACCTAACATTGAGCGATTTATGATCTTAATAAAAGCAATGATAATTACTACGCACAAGTAAAATTATAATATCTTGTAATCATAGAAAGTACTCTATCAGTTCATATGGTTGGAATTCTGCAAATTCAGCAAACAGGATATTTTAAGACGGATTGATGTACTTGTCGCAGTATTTTAGTAATTGAGTGTTGCAAAAATATTTTATTCTAAAAACAGCAGCGTGTGTACACCTGTATTTGCTTGGTTAATTGTGCATCACAAAATGTGCTGGGGTGTCAGTAAATGATTTCTCTAACAACAAGGAAGCTGGAATCGACTATTTTGACTAAAAAAAGAAATAACTCAGAGAAATGAGTATACGGGAATTTTATCCAGTCATATGGGGTTGGAATATCGCAATACTTTGATCTAAAATGTTTCTCATGTATGACTTACTGATCTGATAGTTTATTTGACTTTGGTTACATTATATACGTGTACTCACAAGTAATATGTTTTGCCAAAATTAGAACTAATATCAAGTTATCATTCAGTAAAATTATCATTGATTACTATGTAGTACTTGTGCTTTTGGACCTAAATTAACTATAAATCTTAGGAAAACTCGTGTAGGAATGATCCAGATTTGTAATTGTATAGACGGATTATTTGTTTAGCACGGCATATATTAGTAGCGATAACTACTAGGGCTGTACAAGTAAAACTTTATTTTGTCAAGTATACTAATTTATTGCCACCATAAAACAACTCAAGTTAGATGATTAATGAAAGTTTGGAAGTACTGGACAGCTGATGCCTACTAATTTTGGATCCCTAGGTAGTGCCGGGAATCGTCTTCAGAACCTTTGGCCTTGTGCGCCGTGACCAGTGTATGTTGGGTGAGGAAGGTAACCACCGGAAAAAATAGAAGATCAACATACTATGGGTTGGGTTGATTGAAGTTAGAATTGGGTGCTGTTTAGTCCCGGCTTCTTTGACTAGGGGTTAAGCATCCGCCCGCCAAATTGATCATCTTTGGTTGGACTCCACTGTTGCGCGGTTGTGTGTGCACACCACTGAGAAGTACTATGTTATGACAAAACAACTATCCATTGAGTCCAGCTTTTCAGTGGTTGTCTAGCTTTAACTGGTTCATGATTTTAATAAAAATGAACAACTTTCACAATCCTATACGTATATTAATTTCGTTTAATTAAATAATGCTCATCATAGTGAATGAGAATTAAATAAATAGGTATTTTATGTGACATACCACATAAAATCTTAGTAGAGGGTGTTATAGTTACTGTGTAATATACTGATATCATTTAGAAAACAAAATTGTATCCTAGAATTCTAAAACAGAATCACATGGACCTATAGTTTCATTGAAGAGATTGGCATATAGAAATAAGTGATGGAAGTACTTATTCGGTCACCTGTAAAGAAATAACTCAAGTTTACCTCCAAATACTTTTCCCACAAACTATGGTCATTTTATCAAAAAAATAATTTACACGAAATAATTGTTTCAATTCATTAACTACTACTTCTGTACAATTTTCTTCTCCTCCACTAGCCACTATAAGAGAAGCATGTCCCACCGGAGCGTTCAAATGTAAACATTTACATGCTCCTTATCTACGTGAATCGTACCTGGCACCTCATCACAGTTACCTATTTTAACTCAGATATCAATAATGATGAATTGCACAACCTATCCTGCAGAGTGAGGTCTATCGCATTGAGTAAATACTTTCCTTGAGTTCTTTAAATGACTTGAATTAAAATGTACACATGTGTGTCAAATTTTAAAATGCTCTTGTATGATAGAAATTAAAATCAACACTGTTTCTCAAATAGACGCATGGTTAATACAATGCTTCATCACTATAGTGTATCTATTTTACATGTAAAATGAAACTTAACCAGATTAGAAGTATATATAACTAAGTTATAGCTTAAATCAAAGACAAATATATCAATCTAATTCTAAACGAAATTTGGAATGTACTTCAATACAATCGATAGTAATAAATTAGGCTACATCCAATATATAGTTGCTATGATTAGAAGGAATATGTTTAAAACATTATACAATTCACACATCTTACAATAACAACTAAACTAAAATACCATTGTCACTATACTAGCCTATGAAATAAATTCTTTTTATGAATACATTTTTCATTGATAATATTAAAATTTACGGTATTCTACGAATACTGTACAGAATCTCTTTGATTTGTTTAGAATTGGGTGCCTTATCAGTGTTGCTAATCATAAAGTGGGTGCAACTAATCGACCAAGCATACAATTGTTGTATAATTTTAGTTTTTACAGAATTTCATCTACTTAAATCGTCCATTACACGAGTAAAAACTATCCCAATAGGTTATGTGTACAAAGTAATATATAATAAACTCGTAATTTAAGAAGATTCGACTCTATATGTCTTCTTTTTGATAGTGTTACGTCTTTTGATTCGAGTTTTGGAGGCATGAATCGTTCACTGCTCTTTTGGGCAACATAATCAACCCGAAATCTAGAAAGAAGTTACGTTCTGAAAAATAATTTATTGGCGTTAAATTATTTTTTTCAGACGACTTTATTTGCACCTGGTTGTCTATGGAAGCTGTGTCATTTTTGTATTTTGCAGTCTGATTGACTGTTTTGTCTGGTTAATTTGAAGCCGTGTGATTGATTGGTTTTTGTTTCATCAGAAAATAAAATAATTTAGTTGGGATAACGTGACACCGCTCAGAGCAGTTGCCTAGGACCTAAGACTTCTTAATTTTAAAATAAATTTTTTTATTAGCGGACGGAAACTAAAATTACTTTGTGAGGTCAGTTTGCCACACCATATGACGAAGCTGCTTTATATAGAAAGTTTTAACATGGATAAAAGCCTTATAAAACACTGCGAGAAATCTGAGAAAATGATATTCATCTTGCAATAATAACTCAAACGTTCATGCGAACAACGCTAGAGGGTGCGTAAGTCCAGATGACAATGGTACAGACGCCGAATTCCGTCACTAGCCAGCACTAATTTCTTTATTTACACAAAAAAATCATATGGTCAAAAATATTGATTTCCACCGGTAAAAAACTGGTATTTAAACTACGATATCATTGAAAAAATGAAAATGCTTGTTTGGACGATTAGTTCAATGAAACATATAATTTTATAAAATAATTCAGAACCAGTTTACATGGCATTCACAATTTCACAAATAAAAACGAGTGCATAGGTATATGCTTAGAACTATGACAACTCAGAAGTATGCCTTTTAAAGCAGAAGACAACGAATATGACTGCTAACCTTATTTAATGTAACCCATAGATATAAAAAGAACTCAATGTTACCAAATAAAATCTTAATAAATAAGACAAACTTTTATCTAAAAGACGTACGTACGGAAAATGAGTTTCGTTTCCTTAAGAAAGAACTCTTAAACATTGTCAGGTTCTAAAATAGCATCTTCGTTAGGCCTCATAGTGGTCAAGATAGAAAAATTTACTGCCTACATAAGGCTCTGTAGACAGGTTCACTTCAGAGCTGACTTTGTGTTCGTGATAAAATCACTTGAATTTTGCCAGCACTTTCTCTAATATAACGATACTCAATTTTCCTTAACCGCGAAAATGATTGTTTAGTTGAGACAAATTTGATTTTTCTCTTCATTTCGCTAGTGGGTCACATACTGGTTTTGAGAATGGAATTCAGTAATTCTTTTCGATGAGGCAACTATGTGTCAAGTGAGCTTGTGTAATGAGGGGATTTACCTTGGAATTCACCCGACATCACCATTTGACTAGTCAATAACCAGTAACACATCACATGTAACCATTATCAAAGTGTTTTGTGATTAAAACTTCTGACAATATGATAAAATGCAAACCAATACTGACTGGTTACTGGCTCATGAACAATTTCATTTCATATAGTTTTCAATGCTGACTATTATTAAGCAACTGAGCTACGTAGTATCCACATCTGACATTAGGTGACTCAGGACGAAAGTAGTCCAACACAAGCGTCTATGGCTGTAACTTTTGTTCAAATAACCGACGATGAACAAGTTTTATCAATATCCCAGAGGGATATTGCTGGTCTTCATAAGTTAGTACCAAACCTAAATCCAAAGCATCTTCTTGACTGCTTTTGAACTACCAAGAAGCATACAATGTCTTAAGCTCTTTATATCAAATGTATTAAGTTGGCAAGTTTATAGCTCATATGTATTTAGGTTTAGTTTTTCTTAAAAATATCATTCCCTAGTAACTTTATTTCGACTTCATCAGAATGTTTATTATTTGAGTGTTTTTGTCATCGTACTTGGATATCAATAGCATTTATTACGTGACATCATATCTCAGATGTTTGTCGACACTTTTAAAAGCTTACGAACATTTCTCCTAAATTTAAAGTAAGTGGAAATAAAATCACTCTCACAGTTGAGGATGTAAACTCTGGCTGGAACAAGTTTCATCAGTGGCTTTTTCATCATGTATCTTGTGCCTTGCAAATATTAGTTCTGTATGAAGTCACGGTGCAATTTTTCACGTGCTATATCGAGTTTCAACAATTTTGTTAGGAAACTTAGTTCATTTTTTAAAACTGAACTGTTTTAGTCACGCGTAAATTTCTATACTTTACACACAAACAACCAAAGTCTCGTCGCAAACGGTTCATTTTTCAGAAACACACGACTTAGACAAATTTCTGGCCTCGGTCATCATTAGAGTTCACCATCAAATATTAGACGATCAATCACGATATGGCCGACTACTAGATAGGGACTAATAAATTTCGCCTAAAGATTAAAATGCCACATCGGATTATAGAACACATATTTCAACTAATGAAATATATTTTTATCATTTCACAAAGTCATCTTGTTCAAAACCTTCAAACACTAAGCAAGGCTTTCCAAAAACAAGTACGTAACATGGCATCTTCGCCGAACCACTCAAAATGTTTGACAATTAGATACTGGTCACATCGACTAAATCAAATAAAACTACATATTGGCAAATTCAGTCAATAAACAAGCAAAACTGAAGCCCGGGTGAATTGTTAGAAGTCTGTGCACTATGCAATCAGTCAAATTATATACATGATATGATGTAGAAAACTACTGATTAAAATATATAACTTTCAGACTTTCCTGATTCTATTTCATCCACAAAATTATTTTGTTCACATTACAGCTGCTACCTTCAACGTTTAATCTAATATTCATTTCGAGAGAGCAACTGGAGGCATATGGAACATTAGTTGATACATAAGCTGATCACTATTTTAGGGTTATCTTTCATTGGACAAATAAATGAATGTAGTTAAATGAGTAGTCATAAAAATAGCGAAAATTCTAGAACCTTCGTGTATACAAATGTCCAGAAGACGTAAATCATTGACAAAATAAGCAAATAAGATCAAAGTGTTTTGGATCAACTTTCGTAAAATGAATTCCGGAAGAACTAATGAAACCATGTTAAATTGAATCCCTGTAAAGAATGTGAAGTAATCTGATTGTCTTATATTCGCCATACACTCATATGGACTTTCCAAAAATGATTCACTATCTCAAATCTCATTTTTGCCGTTTCGAAAAATAAAGTTTCAAATAGACTACTCATTCAAGATGTTCTGGTATAAATCATTTTGTTCAACAAATCGAGAAATATGTCGGTAATTTGTTCTCCCATGAATTAGATGTGTGCATCTTCCACTTTATAATAAAAACTAGAAGAAAAACGAATTCCCATGAAACTCTCTGAAAGGTAAAACTTCATCGTACGTTGTTTTATTGACAGTTCAAATCAAGACATTTTCGAGGTAAGAAAAAAACCAATATTTAATATAAAAAAATAGATAACTACTCGTTGCGACTATTCTGTTCACGTAATTGACGACACTAGACTTGAAAAAAGTTAATACCAGGGGGATATTCTGATGATTACTTTGATTTGATTTAATCAACCGTAATGGTAGAAGAAAAAATTTAGTAATAACATACCTTCTCGCCCTTGAACTTCTATATTCGCTATCGCTGATTGTAAAATTGTTATTAATAAAATGTGTTTCATTTGTATATTCCATGAATGTCACCATTTAAACTGAAATCGCTTAAGTAAATATGCATGCGCGATAACAGTGTATGAAAACGAAAACATACAAAACCTTGCAAAGATAGAATTTGGTCGTTCAAACAAGAGAGTTACAATGCATGCTGAATTTCGCCTAATGTTGTTGAGTGCAGCAATACAATACTTCTTCTCACTTGTAATCCTTTATTGTATATCGATAAGTAAATTAAACATCAAGCTTTTCCTCTGTGCAAGCAATGCATGTCTCTTTATGAGTCCGTCAATTTTAATAATCGTAACATCACATGTATTTTTTAGATACAGTGATATAATTCTTGTTTTCTGAAATATCTCGCATATTTGAAAGTTTTATATTCCCATCACTTTGGGATTCGTACTTAAGCTTTTAAATAATAGTACTTAAACTCATGCAACTTTGCAGCTCATTCCATTTTGGCCTGACAATATTGAAGCCTGGTTCTATTATGATACAACTCAAGAAACGAGACAACGGATTCCTTGTTCTTCAACTTCGAGAATGCTTCTAATAAAGTCCTACACAAAGAGCTATGCATCAAAGTCAAATCCTTTGAAGTCAGTAACCCACGAAACTCATAGTTTGTTCCACTCGTAACCGAACCCAAACAAAGTCTAATGTACAACAACTCTTATCGCCAAAGCCAATAAAAAATGGAGTTGTCCAGGAAAGTTCATTACTCCCTCTTATGTTTCTCATGTACACAAATGGTATGTGTAAAACCGTAAAATTTGGGGTACCTGACGCACACGCTGATATTCCCGAAATAGCTTTAGGTTCGAAGCCTTAAATGAAAGTACATCCCAGATTAGAAATAATCATAAAAACATAACTTGAATAAAGAAATATAGTTTCTATAAAACCATTGCCATTGTGGGATCATGGATTCCAGAGAAAATCACCATAAATTATTACTTTTCCCTGAACAAATCTGGAGTCCAGAAGCTCAACTGAGCGCTCGTCCTAGATAGTAATTAAATAGAAAGCTCACACTTTGTAGAATATGTCTTCTCTATCGCTCTAAACCCAGACGAAGGACCGTTTTCTTAATAAACAACTTTTTTACAGTTCAGGCTAAGCTCATCGCTTTCAAAGTATATACACGACCTCCCTTAAATACTGCTTATTCGCCCTCTCAAACATGGATACCACAGACACAATACATGTGGGAGATATCCAGAGGGGATTCACACGTCACTTGCTAGGATATGACTCCATACCTTTGGCTAAACAGCTAGACGTACACACCTTTCCTTAGAACCTGTATTACACTATCGACTGGTGAACAAACCAATTTTTTGTGTGGAACGTTACATGTTCTTTCTTGTTTATACTTGAAGTAGACTAACAACTCGCCGGACCTGTCAATACTATTTAAGTATAACCGGTCTCTAGAGACGCACACTGCTGTCCTAAAGATTTATTTAGTGAACCTCACAATCTCCTGCCTACACCGGTTATTCCATTTCTAGAGCCTGTAATATATCAACTGGGTATGATACCACAACAAGCCATTAACACCAAGCTGTAGTGAGTTTCTTTGTGTCTATTTTTCACTTTTTTACAACTTGCACATGTATTTTACTGAACTATCATTGATTTTACCTCATTACACATTGCCTCATTTGCGACTATTACATTCCTACACACTTCCACTTACTTTCATAAACACGTAACCTGTATTAGGACGAGAACCGGTGCTTTCAACGTGGTATGATCGCGTGATACTGAGGTTGCCCTTCTGCGCCAACTATTCAGACTCATGTTTCCAATTTTATGTTCAACTAAGATAACCTATAACATGCCAACTCAGACTCCAACACAATAATCTCTTTGTTGACGTCGGATGAGAAGGAAGGACGAATTAAAACAAACGGACAATAAAATATGTACTTTCTTCGTGTTGAAAAGATGTTGAAATCGCTCTGAAGGGCCTATTCCGAGCATTGACAGATCTCAGTCTGCAGAAATGTACACTAAGAAATATTGTCTGTTAAACTCTAAACTTGGTTTTACATCTCTGCACAAGTGTTCAACTGAATATATTGACCAAACCCATGATTTCGACCCTTGCTATTACGGTAGCCTGCTCCATTCTCGTACATGTATATTCATTTCTTTGAAAATCTGCGTGATATGTTTGACGCTCGTAGCTGTTTTTGTCGTGACTGGGTCACTTGAAAGTTTTGCACTTTGAGTACGGTGTATCTTTTGTGACAGGTTACGAGTTGTTTACACATAATCCATACATACATAATCTATACATAATACATGCTAAAGAAGGTGGGGAAGTGTTAAGGCCTTCTTTTTCCAAACATTGCTGAACAAAGAAAGCAAAATGTTGGATCCATCTTTGTTCCCAGGTTGTCTCACCTGTGATATCTGCATCGAACAAGACTTGGTGGCGATGTAAAGACTGAAATGGTGCCCCAACACTGAGTTCTTCCGCTTCAGAAAGTCTTCTGACACTTTTATCGTCTGAAAAAGACAAGCAGCTCACTGTTTGACTTCAAGTGATATTGTCCATTACTGACAATAAAAAGTAAAAATGCCTTATACCAATACCGAGAACGTCAATCACACCAATTTATCAGCATTCTGATCTCTTAAAAATACGTAGAAAAATAATTTTCGTCTAGAATAGTCACTTGTAGTGACTCGACCCTTGAAGCTAAACAACAACTGGTGAGCTCTACTTTATTAGTTGAGCACTTGGATCACGTAATTCAGAGGACATAACACGGCCATTCGGGCGTGGTTACTGTATATATCCTCTGACTGCCTATAACAATTATATTATGCTGTCCTCAGCTGAATCACATCCTTCAAGAGCTATTACGGATAACTTCTGATTGTCACACTAGGATGTGTTAGTATATGCGACAACATAATTCATCGTGAGATCTCGTGGAACACGCAGTGATATCTCGGAAAGTTCACTATATTGAATTTGGTCTGTTATACTGGCGGCATTAATAAGCACACCAGCATCGACCTTAACCTAAATCACACAAGCTCACCAACTTTTGTACTGATGTTCACCATCCATTGTGTAGTGAAATAAGAAGGTTTTGTTATTGGAGTCGTACCGTATACCAAACAACAGTGGGATGAAATGAAGCTTTGAGAGGATATTGAGTCATCGGATGAAGAACATCAGGAAGCACGATCCCCTCGTAAAATAGAGAAGTAAACGATTGATCTTTATATGTGATGTTTTGATTTCAAAAGGAGTTTACGCTCCAACTTTTGACCCCCTGATGTCAGCTGCCACTAGCTTACCTAGTCTAAGAGTAGGAAAACTAACCGTAGGGACCTGAGAGAGATAAAAGCACAAACCAACGGGTATCGGAACATGTTTGGTCTGTGCCTTGACCAGTAAATAAACGCAGCCAGGAAACGCTTAGGAAATGCGGTCATAAAGCCAGGTATAGTTGAAATGGGGAGGATGATAAGACATTGATGTTGGCCACTCAACTCACTGATAATTTTCCAGAATCTCAAATTCAGTATAACATGTGATCTCCACCTTAGGTTGAATGCACACTTCACAGTGCTACTCTAACGTGATAATCAGGTAAAGTGGTCTTTTTGATGACTAGCCAAAACAAACAAAACATCACCAGCCTAACACAGATTATGGAAGAGAACATTCTGTAGAAATGCGAAGTAACACCACTACTACCTTATGGGCCAGTCCATGGCTTGCTATCGTCAATCAGGGTTATCCTCAAACCGGGCAATGTTTGGTGAAGCGTTGAAGTCCCAGTGATCTGCCATCTAACGTAGAAATTGTTCATCTCAATGGTATGAACTGAGTGAGACTCTACAACAGGATTACGGAGAAAAGTTAACTGAGAATACTTTAGAATACTCAGAGACCTTATATTCATGCATAAAACATTGGATGGAGATCAGACTGCATAATAAGTGGAAGTGACATCAACAGTGGAAGTCGATTACAACAAAACACAGATATTCTTACACTTCTTAAGCAATATGAAATGTTCAGAGATATATTAGACTTTGATATAAATAAATTTAGTCATCTACTCTCTGGATATTGTGACCATCTAAGAACTAGGTTTCTGCTGTCTAATAACTAAACTCGGTAAAGGAAAAACTATAATATTCTGTGAAATACGTCCCAAACGATTAAAGGAGAAAAGAGACGTCATCAGAAATCCCCAACAAAAATATTTGTACCTGTTTATAACATAAGACAGTTTGTCAGGTGACTGGAAAACAACATAGTAAGTCCTGTTCTCTGAACAAATAGGGTGTAAATCTGAGAATTACCTTCCTACGAGTTTAATTATCGTAGTTACCGACATCCTAGATAGGATTATTTGCGAGTTGTTCACGTATCTAGGTGGAAACTTGGTTCCTTCTCAAATGCAGAATGTGTATGGAGCAGGATTCTCATGTCTCACAAACCTATTAGTAATATGAGAAAGTTAGTGCATTATGAACCGTCAGAAACTATCTGGAGATGAGGGCTTGATTGACCTTAGTACAGTTATTCATGAAGTTTCATACAACACGCAGTTATACAAGCTAAGCGACGTAAAGATCTGTAGGTGACATACTTATATGGATGAACGGCTGTCAACAACAAATTTGGGCCGACTTCAAGTCGTCTAACCGTAAGGTTGTGTTCAGTGAAGTACACAAGCCGTTACCGATAAATGCTTCCAAGTACATTGTCACGTATCCTGGTCAACAAGGTGCGATTGATTGCACTCAGTAATATTGGGCTACCCGTTGTTCAGACACAAATTGACTAGGGATTCATTGTCGGTTATGCCTTGAAACCTCTGCACACTGGTGCACAATGGCTTTCTGAAGTCATAAGACTCTCTGGTTAATGTATATGGCCGTTGAATAGTAGATGTTTAAGCCTTTCGAATTTCTTTTACCGTATTCGTTCAACCTGCAAACGAGCGTTACATATGAACATGCAGACCCTGTACAAAAAAGACAATGGAATTGTAGAAGAAGTTCAAAGAATCCCGCTAATTTGATTTCACTAATCCCAAAGCTGTCGAATGATGAGGGACTAGTTAAATTGAACCTATCCCGCGGCCATACAGAAAGGCTTGTAGCGGTAAATAGCTCCCAAAGCTCAAGAGCTCTGTAAGTTTTCGATATTTGATGATGACCACATTGGTTTTAATGGGTACGTTGTGCAAAACTTCTCCTACAACTGCCAGCCAGCTTAGACTAGTCACTTCTCGATTTATCGATACTCCATAAAACATATCTTCAAGAGTCTTCGTTTCTGACCTTCTGAGTTCAACGGATTAGCAGGTTTTGATCATAAAAGGTGTTCATGGTTAAGGTGTTGCCAAACTCTGAATACTTGTGGCATCTTTAAACAAGAAGTGACCTGATCGGTCTCTAAGTTGCTTAATGATATTTTCGCACATGACATGTCTTCATTTCCCATGCTTCTCAAGATATAAAATTTACCAGGCTACTTCAAAAAGTTCCAAAGCCCAAAAGCAAATCACTTGTTAGCAGACTAACCACTTTCTCATTGGATCGTCAAGCAGTTGAACTCTTTATCTTATCACGTAGTCAAAGCCTTATCTTTCGACATCCTTTAAGAAAGTTTAAATCAACCGAGATAACTCAATCTTAACGTCAAACCTTGAATATCCAACCTATTCTCCGTCATTAGCAGTAACTGCAATTGTACTCTATGTCATGGCGTGTATTACAAAAGATTCGCTGTGACCTCAAGGCCACTCTGTTCAATGAGCCGGTTGATATGGCCTTATTACACTTGTACTTTTTTTAGAAGACAGCCTCAATACGGCTTAAAGTCATGGTATCGATATTTTATTCCTGACTCATATGCTTCGGTTGGAATTTGGAACTCTCGTCTGTCCAATAATATTTTCCGGAGTATTTCAGTTCGTAAGTCCCACAGCAGAATTCCTAAAACCCATAGGTGATCACGGTTTAGAAATACTGCGAAAAATCAATTCTGGCAAAATCGTGTCACCACTGGACTATGACATAGTAAACCTTCATTGTCTATAAATTGTTTTAATAATAGTTCGCTAATAAACTAGATGAACTAGATGTGATGTCCTTAGATTTTGTCGAAGAAGTCATCATGAGGTTTGAAGCCGGTTTCCTAACTTACATTAAAGTTATATGAATACTCAGGCTGCGGTAGACGTAAGGGATTCGACATCTCATGCGTTTATTCGAGGATATTTGAATTTTCGAGAAGTTGACAGATTACTAAAGTTAATCGAAAGTAGAGTATGAAAAATTTAAACTGCTTAATGTTTAGTCAAAAACAGGAATCTTCGTAGATTTTGCTTCTGCAGTTCTGATGATGGACGTGTTTTTACGAAATGGTGAATGGAATTCTGCTGTTGCTGTTTCATGGGAACTCTGCCTTCAGGAATATTTCAGCTTAGAGAATGTCAGACCCCTTGTCTTTGCTGCTTCACTTTTTTCATGCATAAAGTCAATAGAACACGATTCGTTTTTGGTCAAAGAATCCCAACCGGAGGATGACAAGGAGGTAAGGTATCAGATTTGTTAATAAAGACTCCATTTGAGACAGTCTTATCAGGAATAGCTCCCTTTTCAATTAGTTAAGAAAAAGTTGATGAGTAAGAATAAGGTTCGTTAGATTCTTTAACTTAGAGACACGAATTATGGTGATCATATTTCTAGTGTTTCTTTGTGCTGAAATTAAGTGGAATAGTGCAAATATAAGTGTGTTGGTTGTACTAATTCTGTAATCTCCGACTGACATAGGCTTTCCTCGTATTTGTTGTTCATTAGGAATAGCAAGCCAGATGCTATATATGTAATTACTTGCTAAATGTAGCCCAAATATTGAATAAGTCGAGTTTCTCATAAATAATAAAGCCTTTTCAAAAAGACTAAATTCGTGAGTAGCGAGACTGTAATTAATCGCCTTAGTGCACGTAGCTACCCTCACTAGATCAATTTCCAAGGCCAATAAACTAAGGCAGTATTCTGGCCCTCACAGAAACCGAATGATGGAGTGCGGCGCATATATATATTTGGTGCCTTCTTGTACCAATGCTGATATGTTTGAATGAGTAAATAGCCATAAACTTTAAATGTGGGTAGGAGTTTCGACCTTTTTCTTTTCATAAATACTTCTGGTGACAGAGTTAGAAGGCACATCTACATCTATGCGTGCTTATCAGTGTTTTTTCTCAAAAATCATGTACGCATATCTAAAGTGAAACTGAATAGATAGTTACCGTAATATATCTGTTATAGTCGCTATAATCTGGCCAACTGCAAATAAAACAGTCTGGTAATACTACTAATCCCCAAGTAAAAATTTGGCTTAGAACCGAATACATAATACCATAATTTATAAGTGCGTTACATTATTGTTATTTAGTCAACAACCGCTTAGTTGAAACCTTTTGTTCATATTCGATACTCCCACTCTTACTAGTTCATACAAATTCACCTCAGGTTTCAGGAAGACAAAAGGTGAGAGTTAGCTGCATTCTGTCACGTCACCGGGGGCTTCCTAACAGCTGGTAACTCTCAGTCCAGTTAAATTTACCTTCTAGTAATATCGTCCTAAATTTTTTCGCTTCCGACCCTGATGACATTCCTGTGTTATTGTTCCTATTTTTCAGATTGAACAAAAATTGGTTCCTTATGTTAGGAACCCAAACTATGATAACTTTTTCGATATAAAGCGACCCAAGTTAAAAACTGGTTATACTCTCTTGCATTTGTCTCATGTGCTAAACAGTCGATGCTCACTTTTTCAAACTACCCCAGTGTGGAATAGCCTATCTAAACATGTGGATAGTTTTCGTCTAATGATGAGAATTTTCGGACTTGCTCTTTCTGAACAGTGTGACAAATTATTAGTTGAAATCAGAAAAGTTGATGAGTCAGCAATACAGTTGGGGGGATTGGACCCTACAGTGGTAAGTATCGTCATTTTCTAGGATTTGAGTATATCAACATAATTTGTAGGTGAAAAAGCTAATAAGAATTGTTGATACTTGTGAAACCCGATCCGATGACTCGTCTCTAAAACCAGGAGAACCGCAGGTTCCAAGTGTATCAGATGTAAAATCAGTGCAGAATGAACTTCTGGTAAGCAAGTTAACAGCCATACCTAGTTATATTTTAGCGTATTCAGGGCGGACCACAATGTACCACACAAAACTTTTTTAAAGTGGTCGAAGAGTTTGTCTTCAATGGAGTAATTAATAACTCAGACTGTATGAAGCAGGAGTTAGAGGCAGTTTCTGATTTGTATGGTAAATTTGATGAAGAACGGAGAAAAGAATACACTGAAGCTGTCAAAATGCAAAAATCTGAAAAGGTTGTTGAAAAAGCCAAAGAAAAATTAAGACAAATCCTAGATAGAGAGGAACAAATAACATACTTCCAGAATGGTACGAAAATAATAAAGGATGCATGGTTAGCGCCTCGAACACGTCAAGAAGCTCGTTGGTCAAGACTAAAGGAGTGGAAAAGTGAAATTTCTTCTCAAAAAGAAAAGCAGAATGATAGTTCGCCCGTTTAATGAATGTAAAACTGTACATATATACTTTTAATAATAATACGTTTATTTACAAAATTTACTGGTATACATCGTATCAGCTACCCAATATTGTCTCCAGGATGTAGATGTACGGATGCATCCGCTTTTTAACAGGAACTTTGGTTGATAGGTGTTTACAGTTAGAAGTAATTATCAGAATAAATTATAAATTTCTAATCGTAGATCATGGTGTGACATTGTAGTATTCGCTAAACAGAGCTGTAGCTTTAAGGAAAATGCAATCAGAAAGCTTTCTTTGCATAAATATCACCTATACTTTAAGACTGTGGACTAAGCTCAATTGTTTTTAACTAGTGGGAGGAATCACTTCACATTGATAATTACAATACGTGTACAAAAACCCCAATCAGTTATGCTCCAAGGTACATCGGCCTTATAAAGTGAGCTCTTTTGAAACATATTACTTTGTCAGTATATCAAAAGAAGTATCTAAGTCAATCGATAACTCAATTCAAGAACACCTTGTAAGTTCTGATAACATTGCTCAGCTAGAACGCGTTTATAAGTTATCCATGCAACCAAAAAAATATCCTCAAAGGGATTATAATGAATCATAGATGTGAGTGTTATCCTTCAATAAGAGCTGGTAGTAAAAAAGATTTAGTATTGCTACAGAATAGTACCACTAATATATTGAGTGACTCAACATAATAAATCGAGAATGGACAACAAAATGGCGATTCGTTAGCGTAATTTGGATGTAAATATTACTTATATTTGCCAACTTCTATAGCACGTTTAGATGTCTAAATGTGTGAATTCAAATTGTGTATTTTTCTGCATAAATTGTGTAGTATCGATCTGTTTTCATAATTGTCTACGTCCAGTTTATTCTGTACTGCTACTTCCTTTTTATTTGCTATTACTCTATTCCTACAACGAACTGTCCGATTTTCATTTCATTTGGACCCGGTTTATTTTTCAGAGCATTAACGAATTTCTGTGTTTGGATGAGTGACTTCACTGAATATTCATAATCATTTATAGTGACTCATAGATTTAAAACAGGGCGCGGTTTGTTCAATTTGTTGATAGTATGCACGAACGGACTCATATTTTCGTCTTTCATTCCACTGTTAACCGATAAAATAATGGTATTGGAGTTCATAGCATGAATTGTGTAGATCTGAACAAAAAAGTGCTGAGTCATTGAATGTTTCATCGACATACCAATGGTGACACTGCCCTAATTATTTCGAATAGAACTTGCTTTTTATTCAGTCCATCATATAAAAAAGAAATTCTCTGTCAATCGTCTCGTATTCGGATAACAGATTGAAGACGCCTAATAGTCATATATGCATTGAATTATTTGTTTCATTTGAAAAACTGCTGGAGATTGAGCTGACGTTGCATACGAACAACCAGAAAATACAGTAGCTGCGATTTAGCCTATCGCTTATGTTTATGAAGTAGCTCATTTTTTCATTCGGTTGATTGCTTTCTCACTCTCACCTTAGTTACATTTCGATGACGCATAAAAAAACGTAATCTAGATGTAGTTTGTTGCTTTTGTGTAAAATGATATAGTTTTGACTTCTAATAGAATAATATACTTAAAGTAAATGAATGCAGATTTACTTTATATATAATTGCGCTTACTGCGATTAATTGGTCGTGGTATGCCTTATTATCTGAATTTTCTGTCGCTTGCAAATTTATCTACTACTGAATTGGATGATTTTTAGACGAACTGCTAGTTATTTTTCATTCGGTCGTCCTTATTAACGTTCACTCTTGTTTTATTGTATTCAGGAAGTCAATATTTTAGTAGCATTATTTTACTGGATCAGTAAATCGCTCTTATTGGAGTAAATCAAGGCGAGTATAGTGCTTGTGGTTATTCACAGAAGTCTGTATCTTCCCGTTGCTGGTATTCACCATTACCATACCCATTAAAGAAGTTAATTGATATCTGAATTGAGCAGCTTAGAGTATAGCGCGTTGACGCTTAAAGTAATATACAGTGTTCGAGCCTTAGTATAAAAAGCCTTGGGATGGATGTGTTTATGTAATGAGTCCTAAATAGTACAAAAGTATTTCGCTACTAGCAACTATCTAAAATTATGACAAATAATACATTTTATTCGCTAAACATCGCAATAAGCCGTGATTATTGTTCGTATAAACTTATCTGAAATCGGGTAATGTAACAGTCGTAGTACGAGTATTAAATGTGTAGATCGTGTTCAACGGTTCTTAAGATTGGTCGACTGATTAGCTTCAAAGTGACTGAACTATTAATCTTGTTCAAATTATCTGAAACACCAGGTAATGGTCCATGTCCCTGAATAAAAGTATGAGTGTTTGAGATAAAACGCTACCTGGATATAAGATATTCAGTTTATGTAACGATATCAAAATAAATATCGATTCAACCGTAACTACATGAATAAAAGTGACTTATTGTTTCATGTTATAGATATTTACCACCTGCGGAATGTCCAACGTGTAAAGGAAGTGGTATATCAGTTATTTTACAATGTATGATTTAATCTGAAACTCATATTTTTAAACCGTGATTGGAATCTCTCCGTTATGCTTAAAATATTTTAATTATCCCAAAGACAATGAAATGTTATTGATATCTGCTTTCTATGAAGAAACCAATCTGAATAATATCATACGTTGTAGATTTGATAAAGAAGTCATGAATTGACTGCAGCTGAAAATACGAGTCATTAAATCTTGACTCAGTGGCATTATACTCATCATAAGATATGATTGTTCTACTATAAAACTACTGATCACCTCCCTGAGTAACATCACTTTGTAATTAAAAGTTACTTTGAAATCATCCAAAATGCTCTCAAGATTATACCAGCAAATTATTTATTCTTGTTAAATACTATACTGCTTTGGCTTTGCTTTACTGTTCTAGTTAATTCTATACTGCAAAATGTATCACTTAGTATAGCGTTTGTGTTGATCAATTGTAATTAAATCATGATGATCTGTTTTCTCGAAATTCACACCATAAGCTACAATATATGACACGAATTTACAAGCTTCCATCTGACTTCTTTATAGCTTCTTTGAGAGAAAATGAATGAGTTGGAACTAAATTTTTTATTACAACTTTTTTGATAGTTTATAAAATTTTACATTTCGAAAATCAGAAAACTTCTACAGGGATCTCTATGGTCGTAGATTCCGTTGTAAGATAAGCGGTTGTGAATTAATTGTTAGTAGTTCCTCTGAGAGTCAACTTTTTTCCAGCAAGGTTACTCGATGTAGATTTATAAATCTAGAGTTTATTAGCAATAACTCAAATCATAATTGAGATAATTACCATGTTGGTGCACAATATAGTTTGTAGAGGTTATTTCATCTATGTATCTGAATCCGATAAATAATTTCCTGTTAACTGAGTTTAAACATTTCATGCAGTTAGTTCCCTTTATGAATTTAAATAAAGATAGAACAAATATTGATGCAGAATAATATGAATTCATTATATTTCGTGGTTTCTCATCAGCTGCTTACAACCAAATATGCATTAGAGTTTTAGCATTAGGGTAATAAATAGAATGGAACAACTGACATAAGGGAATGTAAAGGATTGGAATAACAAAAGTCATCGATGATAAATGTATATGTATATATATATCTATGGTCAAGGAAAGGTCAGAGGTTATTAGGTATTAGGATAAAGGGTGGCGTAATAGTTGAGTGGAGTTAAGAGACAGATAAAATCAAAATGTGATTATGTTAGAGGTAGTTGAAAACAATTAGGGTGGGATTACGTAATGATTGAATAATTTATAGACGTAGTTGAAAACAATTAGGGTGGGTTACGTAATAATTGAATAAGATTTGGATAGTTCATATAATTAGGAGAGACAAATGAGCGGAAATGTGTGAGAGAAAGGGTGGTTTAAGAATTGGGTATAAAAAACAACTGAATATTAACCAAAATTGAACTAATAAAAAAAAAACTGAAACAAAACAAAAATGGGTTACCAAGGTAGTAATAAGTTTATCACTGTCTCTTTTTGAATACATAGGTCCGGTTTGAGTTTTTTTATCGCGATCGCCTCAGCAAACCGGAGAGCAGTTGTACTTCTTTGTTTACTAATGATTTTAAAGGCATTAGAAATGTCGATGCTGTGCCCGGTGTCGAGTAAATGCCGAGCTATCGCACTGTTGAGAGCCCTGGACCCTTGCAACCTCAGTTTCTTTGGAATATGCTCAGAAATGCGGATATGCACTCTTCTCTCGGTTCTTCCAATGTATGTGCTTCGGCACGTACATGTAAATTGGTAAATGCAGTTGGAGGTACTGAGAAAAGAGGACTTATCGATTTTGGTTTGTTTGAGTGAGCAATTTGTTTCCCACACCGTCGTCAATTTAGCTGCTGGGTAGGTCACTTTCAACGCGGAATTAAGTCTATGGTTAATTATTCCAGCGATTTCGTCACCTTTGAAGCGTAGGTATAGGAAGCATGTTTTCTTTTCAACTCGATCATACTTTATTCGACGAGTTTAAACATGCGAATATACAACCATCATTCCAATGTTACGAATGGATTTACTATAATAGCCAATGAATTGTTATTAATTGTAATATTAACCCCAATGTGAAATTTTTTGTGATATGATTGTAGAATATGAAGCGGACTTTGTGGAAAAAGATGCTTGTTCTAACTGCAGTCCACCAAAATTATAGAGTTATGTCCTCTATATCTGACTCCAATAAATAATATCCCGTTAACTGAGTATTTACGCACGTCAAATCTCCTATTAGTTTTATGAATTTACTCGAGATTATTCAAAAGATAGAACACCAGTTGTGGGGATATTATATTGTTAATAATTGGTAAAATTCGCAAGCACATAGAGAAGTGAGTGTGTCTGTGAGCGTTAGAAAATCCATATATATATTTATGAGTGCTAATCGAATGTTGATAGATTGTTAATTGTCTGTGCTTGCAACCGATGGGCGAATAGATAAAGATTAATATGCAGACGAGCATTCAATCAGACCCCCACGCAATTTTATATAATGGGTCAAATGTTTAAAATGCAGCAAGTAGACTAAGAATAAGTATTCGGTGGGCTTACTATGTTTCTCCCATCCAGAACATTGGTGTATTTTTCTTAAAACATCCATGTTCGACAAAAAGATAAAAAAAAGTTGTTCTTGAAATAAATGTGCAACTCGATACGATAAGTAAGTGTTAGGTTGAAATGACAGCTTATATATATATATATATATATAAATCAACCGACTGCATGAAGGTAGAAAGTGGGCATAATGAAAATTCCTGGGGCCGATAAAGAATACTTACACCTGTTGCCCCTCGTGGTGGAGCATAGACCTCCCACCAGCATTCTCCATCTAACTGTGTCCTGGGCAATCCTTTCCAGTTGCTATTCATACTTTTCATGTCTACTTTCAATTCTCGACGTAGTGTGTTCTTTGGACATCTTTTCCGTTTCCCTTCAGGATTCCTAGTTGCAGCCTGCCTCATGACGCAGTTTGGCGATTTTCGTAATGTATGTCCTATCCACTTTCGGCGTCTTTTCCTAACTTCCTCCTCAGATAGAACCTGGACTGTTGCCGATGGTTTCTGGCCAACGGACATTGAGTGTCTTGTGTAGACAACAGTTTGTGAATAACTATACCTTTTTGATGATAGTTGTGATAGTTCTCCGAGTTTCAGCTTCGTACAGTAGGACCGTCTTGGTGTTCGTATTGAAGTTTGTGACTTTGATATTGGTTGAAAGTTGTTTTGAGTTCGATATTTTCTCCAGTTGTAGAAATGATATATTTGCTCCGCCAGTCCTCACCGTTACGTCTGCATCAGATCCTCCACGTTCATCGACGATGCTTCCCATGTACGTTGAAGATTTTACATCTTCCAGAGTTCCGCCATCAAGTATGATGAAGTTGGTGTTCTCCATGTCGTATTTGAGAGTCATCCTTATCCTTTGTGTGTGTTGAGGCCTACTGCTTCCGGGAATGCTGCAACACCAATTGTCTTCATCTGCATTCGTTTGTCTGTATGAGATATAGAGATATGTCATCTGCCGAGTCCAAATCGTCTAGTTGCATGCAACCTGTCTATTTTGTCCCGTGCTTCCGTGAGATGTGGAACTCTTCATTATTCAGTCAACCACCAGAAGAAAAAGGAAAGGAGAGAGTAGGCAGCCTTGTCTGATACTATTCCTCACTTGGAATATATCTGTTGGCTGTCTACCATGCAGGTCTTTGCAGTGTAGTCTGTCGTGTGAATTCCGTATGATATTGAAGATCTCGGGTATACCATAGTCTCGAAGGAGTTTCCACAATGTTCTCCTGTCCATACTGTTGAATGCTTTCCCATAGGTGATGAAGTTGATTTATAGTGACGGATTCCATTCAATTGATTGTTCCACAATGATCCGTAGTGTGGCGATTTAATCTGTGCACGACCGATCCTTACGGAATCTGACCTGTTGATCTCGAAGTTGGGCGTCTACTGAGTGTTTCATCCGGTTCAGCAACACTCTATTGAAAACCTTTACTGGTATTGACAACAGTGTGATCCTTCTGTAATTCTCACATTTGCTCAGACCTTCTTTCTTCGGTATCTTGACGAGATATCCTTTTTTCCAGTCTGTCAGTAATTGTTCTTCCCCCCGAATCTTCCTGAATAGAACTTGGAGCATGTTTGCAATTACTCCTATGTGTGACTTTAGCATTTCGAATGGTATACTTTCAGGTTCTACTGCTTTCTCACTCTTGATTTTTCTGATGACTATCCTGATTTCTTCGGTCGTTGGTTAAATGAAATCTGTAGGGAGGTCTGTAGGTGCAACTTGTATCTCCGGTGGGTTCAGTGGAGCTGACCCATTCGAGAGTTCCTTGGATTATTCCAATTATCGGTTCCTCTGTCCTCGAATTTTAGTGATTGGTTTTCCTTCTTTGTCCTTTACCGGTCTCTCTGACTCACTACATTTCCCTGCCAGTTCCTTCATTGTATCATATGGTTGTTTTATATTTCCTTCTTTTGCAGCTTTCCCCCTGTCGTTTCTAGCTCTTCCCCATATCTATGCTTGTCGACTCTGATGATCTACTTCACTTGCTTGTTTGCTTCTGTGTACTCAGCTTATGCCTTGACTTTCTGTGCTTTTGTTTGGGTGTTGTTAATTGCTGTCTTCTCGTTCTCCCTTTCTTCAATCTTGTCCAGGGTTTCTTCAGATCCTTTCTTAATGATGATGCTTGTTGCGGCTCAGCGATTCCTGATACGTCGAAGTTAGTGCTTCTTTAATCCCTATCTGGTTGTCCTCCATCATAGTTTCTTTTTATTTCAGTAGATTCAGTAAGGCTTGGAACCTGTTTTTGAGAGATCTCTGTAGATCATTAGCGTTGATGATGCTTGTACTGCTGTTTGTCCAGTTTCCCTATGTTTCTTAAGCTTCAGAGCGTCTCTCTGTGTGTGGAGCATTAGCATTTTCTTGACCGGAGTACAGCAACATCTCTCCCAAACCTGACCGGTTCTATCCAGCTAGAGTCCAATGGGTTTCGCTCATTTCGAGTACTACAAAGTTGTATCTCTTCATTTCCGTTGCTATATGACTGGTCCTCCGAGTCTCTCACGTTGTCCAGACACTCAATGAACCCAAATTAATCGTTACTCTCTTTGTTAGAATGAGCATCGGTCTCATGACTTCCGAAGAATCTCGGCCTCCATCATGAGGCGTTACAATTCTCCCTTCAAATCGGAAGACAGAGTTCAAATGGTTCAAATTGTTTATTCTGTTGATGAATATAAAGATAATAGTACGGGAAAGGAGTTTTTGTATCGTAAGAATAATCTCGGATTTCGGTCTACATAAATATGGTGGTTGCTACATATCAGTCTGTCCAATATACTCTTCTTCCTGATCTTGTGGTTTCCGTTAGTGAGAAACTTCAGTGTGAAGTGATATTTGTTGCAGGCGGTTAGTTTGATGCTTTCTCTGCTAATGATTAAGATGATTTTATAATTGTCAATTTTTCGGTGGAATCCAGAAACGCTGATTTTACTCTGTCAGTGCTGACAATGTCATGTTTACCGGCTTTCTACTTCTACTTTTTGCTGTCTTTTCGGATGACTTTAAAAGGACCATCGTAAGTAGTCTGTAAATTTTGTTGTACTCCATCATTTCTGATGACGACGTGTGAGCGTTTGTCTGATTCAGTGGGTATGAGTGATCTCACTTTCTAGGTTCTTGGTTCGATGAATCTGATGAATTTTAGTTGCTGTTTTAATGGTTGCACGTAGTTGGTTATGTCTGCTGGAACGCTAGCAGTCCCTCTGTCTTAATGCGGTGCACGTATAATAACAGAAAATATTTATGAATTTACTAGTAATAATAAGTATTAAGTGGATTGATAATAAAATTTTGGTTCGTGGGTACTTAAGGGTCTTTTTGTACAAGGTTTTCACTAAGTAAATATTATATCTGTATAAGATATTTTTGGTTAATAAATATTATTGGGTTCCAATGAGAAAAACATCTGTGGGGAAAAAACCACATGAACAACGTTACAACATTCAAAGTCGTATTTCTTTATCATGATTCACAATCCATAATTTCTGCCTTGGATTAGCCTTGGCGTGACTATGAAAATGAAGATGATTTTAATGAAAAGAAGCCTGACGCAGCAATTGAACTTTTCGGGAATCAAATCCACTTGCTTTGCCATCAGTTTTGTGAAATTCAAAATAACTCATACACTAAACATATTCTCCCAAGGCCACTACATTTCCGCCGACACACTATGACTCCAGAAACACTTCAGGACCCCAGTCCTTTTAATGTTTTTAAGTTGCAGATTCTCCTCAAAAGCTGCATCCTTCATTTTGCTTAATATTTCTTGTTGAAAGGTATCTTACATGATTAATATCTGTATATAATTCTATGTAAGATTTACTAACACTTGTATTCGTGAGACAAATTCATTTCTGTCCAGATCGATAGCACGGGCTTATGTCTAAATCTTCCTAGTTTCTTCAGCATCAACTAGAGGACAGAAACATTGCCTTTCTCCAAATAAATTGTTATACTTGTATTATCCCAATGAGTAGGAAAACTAAAGTTTCTGACGTTGTGCTTTCGTACTATTTAAGTTTGTAATAATTTTGGTTCGGTGGCTTACACTGAGTAACGAAAGGTCAGAAAGGTCAACTTTTCTTCTTTTTGGGATACTACAAATAGTTTAATTTATTTGCAACAATCTACCCAACTCTCGATTTATTTGAAACCATCAAGTCGAACCTTGATAATTATACCTACAAATTTCTATTCTCTGTTTATTTCCAGAGAATATTTGGAAGACAGATATGTAGAACACCAACGTAGATGATGCCTGTCGAATAATTGTGGGAGGCTTACTTGAGTTAGGCAGATAAGGTGTGACCAAACAGTTGACTTCAAAGTCGTAGTTCACATATAATACCTAACGTGGACCAACAGGTACTATGACTACTTTGATGACCGTCTAGCACAAACGACGTTAATAAGAAATACATTAGCGCGAGTAGGTACAAGAAACAGAGTGCAACCACCGCCAAATAGGCCAATTCGTAGCGTGCGATCAGCTCCCGAAAGTTGGTTGTCCATGGACCTGAAGAGGATCAGTGAACTGTTCGATATTCTGTGACGTAACTGCCAGATTATTTGGCTAGGGCAAAACACATATGAAACCAAAGTTAAACGACTTAAATGAATCCACTAATATACAATATCTACGCCCTTGAGTGTTTAAAAACATATAAACACAGATCCACAACCATTTAATTCGTCATGAATGATCCTTACAATCCCGTGAAAAATTTCTGAAGTTCAGTTCAAAACTAGCAGAAACAATCTCTTTGTAACTCTTAGCGTGTTTAGAACATTTGTAAAGATCGATACAGAAGGTCTAGAGATGTTCTGTTCCATAAATAAAAATTACCAGAGATACAAGTCAGTTGATCCTAGATTGTGACCAACATATTGGTTATTGAATTGTATGTTTGACTGTATCACGAAATTTGTTTTCTACGGATTGTTTGCTTTTCTAAATTGAGCACATAAAAACGCGCACTCGTAGTTTCGAAATACTGAAAATCACTATTTTCAATAAATAAAGTCTCGATTGAAACATATTTGACAGTCTCCTTATTCATGATGAACACAAATAAAGCTTGTGCTTCTTGCTGCGAAGTCGTTTATCCTCTGGAATTGATAAGATGTTTTGATCAGGTTTGTGAAACATCTTTACATTGTACTAAAAATACTTTTAGTTTCGTTTACAGATTGTTTAAATTTCACGCTTATTTGTAGTCCTTTCTTTTAAACATCCATGTGGGTATAAATAAACCGATACAACTTAAGTAATATATGTGTGTGTAAATCGTAAAAAAGAATCTCTCCTGAATAAAATCTTTTTAATGTAGTGCTTTATTTTGAAGTAGTGATCAGCCTTATCAAATGTCACCTTTCGAAACCCCTGAGAATTTCTACTGTGTGATGCGATTGTGTGAAATGTACTGCATTCCATACTCTAGAAATTTAGCTATCTTTAATCGGAACTTCTCTTAATAATTTACATTCATGTTATGCAGAACCCGTAGGGAAAATAAAACAAAAAGATTAGGTAGATGATTTGGATGGTTATGATAAATAAGTTTCGGGTTTTCAGTAGAACTAAAATCGTCAGATTTACTTAAAACGTTCTCGTAGGGACATTTTGACTTTCACAGATTAAAATAGACCATCAATAGAATAAAAGCAGTTGTCTGTTTCGTTTCACAATCCTCAATATGTGTGCAACTAAAAAACGTTTATTTTTGTGGAATTCTAGCGATTACAATATTACCATGAAGAAACTGGTTTATGAATATTTGAGATTTCCAAAAACAGTTTCATAAGTTTAAATTATACAAGACTTAAAAAACAGGCTTAACAAATGTTATGTGGCCAGAAAAATCCTTATTTGTACTACATTAATGGCGAAAAATCCTTTTTACAAACCGAAATGAATGTGAACTCGAATTTCGCTAAAGTTCTAGCAGAAATGAGATACAGTACAAGACTTATCAGTAGGACAATTTTAAGTGACTGTTACAACTACTTTAGCTTATTTAACTGGATACAAAGTATACTCGCCTTTGTATCCTGACGATAATTAGTCCCTATATTTCGTTTGCTTAGTGTACATAGGCATAGGAATTTTAATTGACAATCTCAACGGTTAAGCCCTATATGTATGCAAGCATTGTCCTTCTAACTTCAGTCGTTCAAAGAGCTATCATACATGTAATTTGCCTAAAACATAAGCAGATATGTAGAAAAATATATTTATGTAATAGCTAGTCATCTGAAGTAAGTGGTTGTATAAGATTTGATAATAACTAACCTTAATCTGGTCAAGACTATATTTGCACCCATTTACTTCATGATGCGTTACGGTCAACTTTCTGAACAAAGTTAGACAGTAGAAATCAAGATATAGTAAGACGGCATTTTCAGGTCGTTTTAAAATGATCCATCCTTTTAGAGTATGCGATGTACAAGTTGTGGGTATTCTAAAAATAGATTTTTCATCATATGTAACAAAGTTGTAAATTTAAAGAAGCTATAAAGACATTTTATTCAATAAAATGACCAGCAAATATTTTAAACCTTGTTATATTCATTAGGATTTCTAAGGATATTTAGACTTATGTTTGTTGATACTTTGAGTAATCATTGCTCCTACATGTTCGACAGATACCATTTGGTTTTCACTGTCTCAGGCATACCACTTCCATTTTATTTATAATATATGGAACATGAGAAAGCTAAGCAGAATTGAATTCTTATGAGACGATTAGCGTTTAGTTTGTGCGAGTAAACTTGGTAAGACGATCACTGTCTAGGCAAACTAAAAGTTTCCATAACAAACTAAAGATATCAAAAGATTTCTTTATTGGTTACATGGTTTTACCTAACCAATAATTTGTCTGTTGATTCATCAAAACTCCACTATGCTCACGTAATGTACACTTTTATATGTCAGGGATTAACTGTTGTCCATTTCGGTTAAACGTTACACAACTAATATATACCATGATATAAGCTCTGTAAAAAGTTTCTTTAGATCAAATAATGTCAAGATTTCGGTCAACAAGCTACACGACTAGACAACATTGCGCACAGTTGTAGAAAGTTATTGGGCTCACTTACGCCTATTATTTAGTTGTCTTATAAATGAATGAAAAGTACTTTTAGAATTTAAAGTTTTTACATATTAAACAGTAAATTGTAAATATACATCCAAATATTAAGGTAGAAATAATTCATCGCTTCATTATAGTCAGTTCTTAAGTCAGAATAAGTCAGTCTGGACAAGTTTGTGTTATAAAAATCTCTCAGCGTCATTCATAATATAATTTTTATGACATTTATAATGAGAGCTTGAATTATTCCATGATTCGCCCTACTTTTCTTTTCTTGATTAGTGTGCAAGTAAAGTTCAGCGAATTTTTTTGATTGACATATTGTTAGACCAGCCACCTGGACCCTTCAGCTTTTAACTTTTTAACATTAATTTCAACATTTTGAGGGCTGCAGATTTAAAATTATTTTCTTTAAATATGAACAGTTGAAAACCGAGATTAACGATATTTTTCAGCATTTGGTATCTAGATTAATGCAAATGTTAGTTGTTTTTATTCGCTAATAGTTTATTGGCTATATTTCTTAAGAATAGTTTAAGCGATTGTACCATTTTGGAGGAAAGTTCATGGTGAATGTTAGTAACCCAAGTTAATTATCATTTGCTCCAACTCCTTGATATGAATAATTAAGTTTTAAACACTTTGGTCGTTTACTTAGTTTAAATCAGCACACAGTGCTCAAAAACTATTAGAAAGTTAAGTTTAACGTTCTTCGTTACAGTTAAGTACTAAATATTGCACTTGTGTAGTAGCAACAAATCAATGTATTTTGCTCATATGATACAAGAAATTTATTTGTTAAATCATGTAGAAAAGATAATTAAACACTTAGGCCGTGAAATGTTGTTTCTAGAAAATGATGATCACTGGTAACCGGCGTATTACGAAACATTGAATAGATGCATTGTATTTTATTCCCTTAAAGCTTGTTCTCTTATACTTTTCCCTGTTGTTTGACAAATAAAAGGGAAACGTAGTGCATATGCCTAATTATCTTAGTTTGTTCAGGCTGGAGGCCAAAAAAGTGCTTTAATTAATTAAGCTGAATAAATCTACTATGCTTCCGAATTTATGATTTAGTAAAGTGGTTCTTATTAACAATTTTTATCTTGAATGAGGAGAATAACACACAAATACTGAATCATTGATTTTCAAATAAGCTCTGTGCTAGCTAAGATATTAGTATTGCGAGATATGATGCAAAGGAACGATCACACAGTTTGTTAATTATCTCCTGCATGATGAACAAAATGAATTATATATATATTCTCAACAATTCATACCTACCTTTGAAAATGATTGTTAAAAAATCTATTTTTACTTCTATAACATAAATAAGACAGTTAGATTTGTGAAATTATATTCAAAATTCATAAAGTTGTGTATAATATCTGTCATATTTGTTTTTGTGGTTTTATGAATTTTCCTCCTTTTTCGTATGTGTTTATATCTGTTATAGGTATGGCATAGAAGATGTTTCCGTTGTCAGCACTGTGGGATGGCCTTGAGCATATGTAACTACCATGGTGGGTATGATAAGAAGCCATATTGTGCAGCGTAAGCTTATTTAAATCTTACGATTTTTGATAATTTTAACAGAATCATTTTATTTACTGCTGATTTCACACTGTAGCTTGTACACGTTTAGAATAAGTTTCCTACATTCAACCTGAGAATGGCATTTCATTGAACAGCATCAGCTGATGTGTGAATAAAAATTTTAACAAAAATGATCATTCGTTTCTTATCGACTGGAGGCTACACATTCATTATCTATCATTGAGTCAAAAACGGCATCCTCAAACTCCAGTAATGCACATAATTTCGTTAGAATTTTCTGATTCATACTACCAACCTAGATCAACAAGATATATAGCACGAAAGTCATCCAATGTAATCGGTAGTGATTAGAAACAAATGCGAATTATAAAAATGACTTTATCTTTATAACTTTAGTATTTACACGCCTAAAATGTTCAACAAGTATTTTGGTAAATTTGGTCCTAATGTACCACACAAATTATTGAGAATGGAGGATTGTGAGAGATCCTGGACAATTTTGCGCCCAGATAATATCCACCTTAAATACTGAAACTAAGTCGAACATATACATTGAGGTTACTTATAAGTGGTTAAAGTTTAAATGAGTCTACTAGGATAGTTTTCTTCACAAACTGTAATTACCTGAAATAATATCAAAAAACCGTGGAAAAATGAATAACCGACTTCTTACAGTCCAGTAAATTCTAACAAACTCACCAATAATCCTATACAAAGTCAAAACTCAGGATTTCCAGATCCTTTTTAGTCACACTACAGTTAGTTCGAATCCGATCCTTCATATTATGAAATGCTGATACAGGCTGGTGTCAGAATTGTGAATTTTTGGTCTAAACATCGATGACTTAAATGCTACATAGTTGTGTTTTCAGTCCAATCTAAGGTGAACCAGTAAGTGAGCACCACTCTTAACATCCACACTAGGTCAAAAGAAGCCATCTAGTGGATGAATAGTAGATCCTACTTTGTGACAATAACTATGTCCAAATGAAAATAGTATCCACAAATTATGCGTTCATTTAAGTTAAAAAGTTTTACTTATTTTCCTGGAAATTTACTTTTCTAATATGTTGCTTACAATTTACTCTTCATCTCTATGTAGACACACTCCAAAGCCGACCTCATTTACATTCATTCCGGATACACCAGAACTGTTGAGAGTAGCTAATAATACAAGAATGTTTAGCAGTGTAAGTGTTTTTCTGTATTTCCAGCTGTTTTCCGTAGATCACTTTAATGACCATTACCTAATCCATGACATTTTTATTGATGAAGTTAAACGTAATTTTAACCATGAACTAAGGGTTAAACTAGAAGTCATCTCGTTTTTATAAAAAGTGATCCAATATTTTGAACCAACATCTGAAATATACTAGTAAATAATAAGGTATTAAATAGGTATCTATTCTTGATTCATTTGAAATTTTATTCATAGTTTTTTACTATCCCCATACAAAGATACTAGAAATCTATCCTCATCTAAATGGATGGTTTGATCAAATAAATAATATTAGTGTTTTTGATAATGAGCATCTGAATATGATGAAAAAAGATAAATCAAAATGACAAGATATCACCATACTTCATGCACAAAAGTATTGAAAAATAGGTTTATGTACTTCAAACTTATACACAGAAAAGGTTGTCGACAGAAAAAGAAACATGTACACTCAATTACGATCAAAAAGTCTTTGGATGACAGATACTTAGCTGGTGACCTGAGTAAATTAACACATATTACAACCAACTAATTCAAGCCAGACTGACTAACATAAATTGCTTTAACTAAGTGAAAATAATTGTCGAGATAAACAAAAGTTTGTAATAAATGAAAGTATATATGTAAATGAAATTGATGTACACTTACTTAGTAAATGACGTTTTATTTTAAAGTTTTGTAATTTAAGGACCTAGTGGTGAAGTCTCCTGACCTATGAAATTTTATTCCCACTAACGTAAACATTTATGGATTATTTCTCATCCAAATAACGAATATGACAGACGCATAGATGATTTAAACTCTTTTCTACTAAACGTATTGTAGAATAAGATACAACAGAGGGAATAACACCAATCATTAGGTTGAACATTCATTCCTAAATAAATCAACTTTATTCCATTACAGAGAGTTTGCACAAAAAATAATTCAACTCATTTGTATTGGTTGTTCAAATCTTCCTATTGATATTTAAGACTGCAATTGATCCTGAACGGATCGCCTCGATATTGTTATGAATTCATAAGCATTAAATGGAGGACGGTTGGTGGAAAGCAGTGAAATCCAGGACGCGCTTTTAGTCCTATTCGGGACTTGTCAACAGGATGTAGCTTCATTTTGGAGTTGTTCACTCCGGGGCTAAAA
Source organism: Schistosoma mansoni (assembly GCF_000237925.1). Taxonomy (NCBI): domain Eukaryota; kingdom Metazoa; phylum Platyhelminthes; class Trematoda; order Strigeidida; family Schistosomatidae; genus Schistosoma; species Schistosoma mansoni. The sequence goes on along the minus strand of NC_031498.1, from coordinate 24,627,710 downwards.
TTCAGTATCGTCTGAAGCATTTAAAAAGAACGATACTATGTTCGAGTCTCGGAGTGACCATCAACTCCGAAATAGAGGCACATCCCTCTGACGAGTTCCAAACAGAATGAAATGCGTCCTGGATTTCACTGTTAGCCACGTTCCACTTGTACTCATAATAATTTAACTCTTTTGATAGATATAAAGTAAATAATTTCAACTTAGGATTTTGCCCTATTATAGACGCCTAACGAATAAAGTTTCTGTGGAATGGTTTAACAAAATATCTTTAATATATACAATATATAACTACGTTTATAACTATATTTAATCAATAAAAATTAACTTCTATTACTTCACTAAAATTATAGAAATGTTACTTAATTGTTTGTTGATTTTATTATTGTTCTAACATTATGATCGGTTATTGTATAGAGTTTATAACAATGACTTATCAAACAGTTGCATTAATTAGAAATCCAGTCCCGACTGAATCGTAGTTGCTTACAATTTTCAAAGTAAACAATAATGGCAATAATGAAATATATGAAAGTGACAAAATGATTGTGAAGATTTAGAGCATTACTTCCAGTTATGTCAGTCAAGGTCTAAAAATAACCGGGTCTTCACGACCTCCTGAATCTCTGCCAAAGAGCTGACAGTCCTTTACGAAGGTACAATCTTTGCGTGAAATTTAACGATACCACGCCGAAATATATCAAACTGGTTTCAAATCTCAAACCTTCCAGTTGACAATCAAGAGTTGGTGAATAAAGATACTCTTTACATTTGATCTACACTGTGCACCAACCGATTCTCAGTAATAACATTTAAGACTATGGAGCTGGGTGAAGCAGCTCTGAATCTCATGAGAAGCACCGGTTTTCTGAAGATTATAGGCAACCCTTGCAGACAGATGCTTACTAACAAGAAAACTGAGTTCATAGTTTTCTGAAGGCTGTCTCTAGTCACCTAAGGTCGACCTTTTTTGGCGTCTCCTAGTAGATCTAAATCTGTGTATACTGACAGTTCAACAACAATCTGAACATGATAAATCTTTATACTAATCGGGGTTTTTCATGATGTCCCACCTTGTTACACAATAGGATCTTCCTTCATTTAACTAAGTCATATGCTATCTACCTCAGAATGTACACTTTTTATTGAACTGAAATTTATCAAACCCGAAATCCAAGAATTTTTATTGAGACTGAGCTCATTAAAATTTGAAAATGAACTAAATAATCTTCAGCAAATTATTTTGCAAGTTGATTACTTATTTTGTATTCTAACAGAAAATAATACAACCCATAGAAAGAAACACTTTCAATTTATAAAGAATTTATGCACACACATATCTTATATTTGTTATTGGTCATTGAAATTCTCTGACCGTCGTCTAAAATATCTTAACATAGGTATTATTTTATCTTGATTTAAACACTATTCACCTGGTTAATTGTTTGAAAGCACAAGACTGTCGGCATGGAAGTGTACTGGTTAACTGATTTATTTTGTTAGTACAGATTTTTTTATTTTTGAGTTATTTCTAGCTGGTCATTTAAATATATTTCCTACACCAATTATCCCTGAGTGAAATATTTATTTGAAAGTACGGAAAATGTACTAATGAATTCTAAGTTATAAAAGCTATTCAATTGAGTAGTATAGGGAAATACAGAAAAGTATTATCCTAATAAGATAAAGTATTCTGTCCCGTTTTTTGCTAATGTATAGTAGAATCTGAAATTAAATTTAAAACTGTCTTCAAATGATTGTTTTGGTCAGTCTCTTTTATAATTATAATTATTTTGTTTTAAAAAATACTCTTCACCAAAAATCATCGGCACAATGTAACCCATGTTTAAGCAAACTGAACAAAACTCGGACAAGAGTCTATTTTTATAAAAAAAAACAATGAAATTAGATACTGAAATTAAAGTAGTCTCTCAGTCAGTTACCCAATGCTGTACACAATTCGGTCATGTATGTTTTGGAGCGATAAGAAGAGAATCATAAATTATGCGTTGTATTTGTAGATATATACCAGAAAGATTTACTAGGGCCCCCTTTTACTTTTACAAGCTTAACGGATATAAGAAGCTTATAATCTTACTACAGCCCTAAATAATATATAGGATGGTCTATTGATAAATAAATTGTCCTGGATAGAGTAATAGAACAAGATTTTAATTTTCAAACAAAACTCGTCATTCTGTCGGTTTGCCTTTATCTGTTATTTGAGGTTTTAGTCTATTGTAAGCAAGAGGGATAAGTAAACTAGATGTAATTACTGACTGAGTCACCTAATAAACAGTTACACCTAAATAGTATGGCATATTTATGACAATAAACTAAATATGTTCGAAACTACGAGAGAGTGTTGGTTTAATTTCAGACTGCTAAAGATATTCTGTGCTAATTAATCCTAGGAACTGCAACACCTAGATTGAACGATTCATTTTTAATGGCTACAAATGTACACAGTGAGTAATTGGACTACGTGTTAGTTTTGTCATCATCCCTTTTTCAATAGAATGCAATGATCCCTGTAGACTACGGAATCATATTAACCATTCTTAGAATCAATTCATTTGTTAAAGTAAATGAACACATATTCGTAGACTCTTCATGTCTACATGTTTAATAAAATTTACAACATTTTCTGACCTAAAAACATATATATATGTATTCATTCTAGATAAGATACAGTGCAGATGCTCAACGTATTAGAAGCAAAATTACATCATTTCCAGATGACTTGTGGACTCAACATACACTGAGACTATCGAAACAATACAGTGAGGTTAGCTGATACATGACAAAACAAAAGCATTTTCATTTTGACTGTTCTTTTACAAAACCCTATACATTTGCTGACAATATTTGTATAGCTTTTATTGTTATAGTATGTAGTCAAACTAAGACATTAGTCTAATGAAACAGCTGAAATTACATCTAAAACGTAGATATTACACAATTCGTGCTTGCATTTGTATATGAGTATAGAAAATTTCTCATGATTGTTTTTGTGTGTGCGCTTATGTTAATTAAAGGAAATATCCACTACTTCTAAGCATAACAGATCATACTGACCTATTAACTTCTTTGTTGATAATCCAATATATTCATCGTCTTATTTGTTGTGTTAAGAATTTCAGTTTTCTTTTCGGTGAAGTACTGGTTATAGGTGATTATTAGATTCTTAGTTTTTATTATAAATAGAGTCTAATGTGTAAATTTGATTCTTCCCTATACATATAAATTCAACAGTTATTAATTAAAACTATTCTAAATGTAATAATTATTGATGAACAATTTACTACTTCTGGTTAATATCTTCTAGTTAATGACTGAATCAACCATCTGATTTATGGAATACTTCATAAAAACACAAATGTTTCTCTGTATTTAAGAAAGTTTAGTTTAATGTTATTATTATTGCTATGTATTCACGTATAGGCAAAATGTGGTTCCGAACTAATTTGCAATAATTATAAAGAAATGACAAAATATCACATTTACAACTCTTTAATCTAGTTAGATTAGTTAGTATTATCATTATTACTACTGATAATTTGCACTTGTAAATATATTACTAATAAACTGATAGGATATATATATATATTTAACAAGAGAGTTCGAAGCGTGAATGTTCATGATAATGCAATGACAAAGATTGTAATATCGATCCATTTTGTAAATGATGACAAAATGAGGTTGTGCAATTAATGCAGGTCGTGCATCAATGAAAGATGTGTTTAAAATTAATATACTAGCGACGAGTTATAAGGTCAGTTAGGTAAACTAACCGAAGTAAATGTTTAGGTCTCATTCACTAAACATGATGTCTTTGAAATTTTATGTACCTATACACTGAGTGATGGCTGATTCGTTGAGAAAATATTTCGCTGAATTCCATCAGATTTATCAAATAAATACAAATTGTTTCGATTTTCATATCTGAATATGTAAGCGAAATTTTATGTCACAATGCATATTATTAGTGAGGCACATTTATGCAGTCATATTGAATATCTATGTGTGCAAGAGGTTTGATGTATAATATTACATCAGAATTTTCTCAGTATGTTTCTCTACTACTTTTACTATGCGGTAGATCGATTGTGATATTCGTCATTTCTTGAAAGTAATTTTGGCAATAACTGGCAGTGGTTAGAAAACTAAAGAAAACGGTTGTGATTAGTAGTCCTTGTGGTTCGAAATTTCTCAGCAGATAACACAACCACAGATAGAACTATTTGGTGTATCAGCTATTATGTTACCAAAATATCTACAATGATGAAGGATTACTTTTTATTAAACCCACTAATTAGTACTTTGTGATTTTATCGTTAACGTCAATTCATGATTAACATCACTTCTGAAATACATTAGAAAGGTATATAAGCTATCCCAAAAAATAATTGATGGTTATATGCTATAGTCAATTCATCAAACAAGTGTAGCTTTATTCGACTCAATATGATTCTGAACTTAATAATATGACACGGTGAACTCACAGTTCACAATACTGATTAATATCTTGACAGAACATACATTAATTGCTAACAGATGTTATAATTATTCAACTTAATTAAACTAATTCATCCAGGGTTATAACCTTAAGTTATTATTATAAAACTTATCAAGTTAAAATAAGTTAGTTTGCAACCTATTAGTGGTTAGTAGTATGGTTGTATTCGTAGACTTTCTGAAAAAACTTTAATTTATATACTATACAGTTTTATGATTAACAGACACTTGACACAAATGTCAGTAGAGCAAACATGAAACATCGATTGAATGTTTCCTTTCATATTGTGTATGACTTATTTATACTGATAAATAAAGCTAGACAGGTCAAATGGCATCTCAGATCAAAACGACAAATGTGATGCAAGTAAAAGGAAAGTTGTCACCATAATCCCAATTATTTACTCAACCAAGGTCATCACTGACATGCTCATCTAACCACCAGTATATACATATGAGTTTTCAGAATAGTGACTTAGTTTAAATACTTCCTGGATAATCGTCATGTTTAGCTGAATTTTTGAATTGGTCAACGTCAGGAAGTCATATTACTCATAAAATATAATTGCAAAAAAATCATTTAAAACGTAATAGTTGAATAAGCCTCTGCCTTAAATATGATTGATATTTCTTATGATTCCAGAGAAATGTTACATCTAAATCATCAAAATAGACATTCCAAATAATATTTAATTGAATTCTTTCCAAGATAGGATGAATAATTGTCGTAATTTGAAGCATATAAAGTAAATATGAAAAACATATTTATATTCATGGGAGAGTAGTGCTAAATTGGTTTTATACTATTATCTATTGATTTTCTTAGTTTTGTTAAATGATATCCATTAAATGTTAAATACTCTCCATTTTAAGGTTTAAAGTTTTAAATGTTTTTTCACTCATTTATTTTGAATTGCTCATTTTTTGTTTCTGGTATTTACTATTTTCAGTGGGTAAGTGCGTTTCACTATCTCTATGCATGATTTTATTTCATTCTGTTCCTATAATTTATATGATCATCCCTGTTTCTAGTTTCAATTTTAATTTGTCAATCTTTTGTTTTTATTTTTTTTTAAAAAGTGATTTTCTATTATTTTTTGAATGATATTTATCTAATTTGAGTACCTGATGAGTTTATTAATGTAGTAGATGATCTATTGATAAACAAAATTCTTTGAAGGGGTTTTATGGAGATTTAGTATTTTTATAGTTGAATTCATGAGTGAATTGAAGCTAGACCATCATGGAAAACTTGGAAGCGCTGGATGGCCGTTTCGTCCTATTATGGGACTCCTCAGCAGTACCCATCTACAATCCCGCTTGCGGGATTCGAACCCATGACCTGCGGGTCTCGCGCGCGAGGGCTTTACCTTTAGACCACTGACCCGGTATCCACCTGTGTTATTGTCTAACTTAAACCCATCCACGAATCTGGTTATTGTTTGATTTTTTTCACTATAAATGATTCTAGTCAGTTGTTTTAACCAAAAGTATCCTTTACATCGAATTAGGTTATTTACTAACAAGTATTTATAATTACAGATGAGATGTTATGAATTTTACTATTTTTTCTATCAAAACTATATGGTAAGGTAGATTTCGTTGCGAAATAATATATTTCAGATTTACAAAAAAGAAAATGAATGATGTCTTGAAAATTTTAAACATTGTTTCCTTTTGAACATTGAGAACATAGTCTGAGGTGTATGTTATGACTGCAAACAACTGTGATATGAATGTAAACTCATATTTAGCTACACAATTTGATATATTAATATATGAATGTAAATAATGAGTAAATGTAATTCAAAGTATCCTTCAGCCAAACTTGCACTGTATACTCGATTACTTTTGACAAAGTGTTCAACATGTGAACAAAAGAAAAAGTAAGAAAACTTAATTTCAAGCCTTTATTCATTGAACTTTGTAATTTGTCCTTGAGAATTAGGCATTCAGAATGCTAGTTTCAAAGGTTCTGTTTCAACTGTAAACACCGTTTAAAAGTTTGTGACGTGAATCATCAAAAAGACTGCTTTAGAGGTAATTTGAGTCCGACTTTTGGAAAATAAAGCAATACTCAACAATATGAGACGGTAGTTACATTTGATTTTTTTGTGCTTCATTTAATTTTGCTAACCATACTCTTACCATACTGAATGGTTTTAATAAATTATAACGACAACTATTATTCCTAATGTGCTGAATAACAGCAAACTATTTGTTCACAGATTTTTATGGTATATAATAGTCTAGATGACAGTGTATATCTAAGATCGAATACTGTTTACAATTATAAACAAGATTGTCAATGAGCAGTGAATGTTGAGTAAACTATTTATTACCAACTTTGAGGCTCTAGATCTTGGTAATGAGGATGTCTAGCTCAGGAAGATAATCTCAGATATGTTTTGTTATTTGATATTAAATCTTAAATAGTGAAGCTTTTTAAAATTTGAGATTACATTTTTGTTTAAAATCAATCATACATATATAAATAAGTTATGGTTCTCATAATTATTCCATCTATGGCTCTAATTAGAAATTTATTTCAAGCGTAATATCTACAAATGAATAATTCAATCAAATGGTTTATTTCTATTTAGCATTCAATTACTTTACATATCTTTATTTAATCAACTATCTTCGACAACGAACAGTAGAATAGCATCTATATATGTATCTTTCCAAGTTTCAGGACTTTCATATACCCATTTATATTATGGATTCATGCTATTAATTTAAACTAAATATGTATATTTTTTAATTTTATTGAATTCCTAGTTTTATTTCAAATGAATTAAATGAGAATATCATTTCTTTTGTCCCCACTTTCTGTCGAATTTCAACCTCAAAGAAGCAATTCTAAAGTATATTTTTCAATATTACTATCTATTCAGTGTATAACATGTTATTTATTTATTTATCATGTGAAGTTCACATTCTTTTCTTTTATATAATTTTGTATAGTTATTGTTCAATTTAACTGATAGCTAAATTTTGAGCATTTTAAAAAAAAAATTGTTTCATCCAACTTAACGAAAATACTTCAAATGATGGTTTTAATAAGTGTCATGGACATGTGACTCTAAATAATAATTCTATTTATTCACGTGTCCGATATGATGAGATAGATAAATCTAACTGTCATAGTCATGTTAGAATATATGTATATATAATATAAACACTTAAAATTAATTTCGTTGAAGAGTTTAAGCAAACACGGAATCCTTATTCATCAAATATAAATTATTTTCAAATTAACTGACAATCAGCTGATATTGTAGTAAACGAGAATACAAGTGGGGACAACTAAATATATGTGACACAAAAATAGAGAATCTTTTAATAAGATCTGAGAACCACACATTAAATACTTCATTTGAAAAATATCAGTCAGTCGTCTTAGACTTCATTGTCTCTTCGTTTCCACACCAATCATTCTCTGTTCTCGTTCTCTTTTCTTCGATCTTTTTAACCTTCTGTTGCCAGGCATTTCACTTTAAATTGATGATGATTCATTCTACTTACATCTATCGACATCAGTAGCACACATCACAATATCAATTAACCTAACATATTTGTCTTAGTTTAGAAAATCGAGTAAAATAATGTTAATTATAAGATCTTACATTTAAATTTACTTGATATCAGCAAGTGCTTTAAGTTTTAACCTTTGATATTTTAATTACTGTAAATATATATTCTGAACATCATTAGTGGTTAATCATTATGATAAAAGCATGCTGAAGTGTAATAAATGGTTCACTGTTTTTTTTCTTTTTAAATGACCCTTCTTTCATTTTAATTGAAATACTGTAAATCTACATTGATCAAGCTCAACATTTATTACTTATCATGAAAAACATGTTTCAATCACTCAGTAATTGTTATTGTTTAAACAAATTTTAATGATTATCAAAATCTAATAATTAATGTAAATCACGAAATCATATTTGTGAGAAATGTTATTTTTGGACATTTGTATACTTGATCCGATAATAGTTGTAGTTCTTGCTTTATACAAACTCAATATATTTGATGTAAATGTTCAGCTATAAGAGAAAATTGGGTTAACACGATGATTTATTTATATAGTAGGGATTCGAGTTCGATTGTGAACATTACCACTTGGGTGTATATATACCCATTTGATGACTCTCAAAAAGAAAGAGACAAACATCTTAGATTTTTTTTACTACTCACTTACTCGCTATATGTTTCAAAACATTTAAACGTCAAAGATCGTTTTGGTGTTTTAATGTACTGAGTAGTCAATCACTGGTTTTCAGTTTTAAATGAATAATCTTTTTTCTGTTCACTTTTAACAAAGTTCTTTGTAATGATTTTCATACTTGTATTGTACTGGTTCAATAATATTTTATCTACCTATGTTGATTGCTAAATTGCAAGAAGGCAAGTTTAACAACTGTAGCTATTTACTCTTCTCTTCAATGGATAACTATGTTTACACACTGATAATTCTTTATAATTTATAATGTTGTAAACTGAAAGGTATATTATTTTGTTTTCAATAAAATTCCTCATATGTCACTGATATGTATTTGTTATAACTAGTTGAATGGCGGTATAATGAATAGTTTTTGAATAGCAAACTTTCCAATTTTGTAATATTGATATCACTTTCTTTTCGTCTCATGAGCTGCTTTTTAGATACAGGTAAACGGTAGGTTTCTTGTCGAGTAAAGTCTTACTTTCGTAACTGGCACTACAATCCACTTGCGCAACGTCAGAAGCTAAAAAGAGCAGTTGAATACCGAACCTCCACTTGATGACATGAAAGATGGTTATTTTATTATTCCTCAACGAATAATCCACTATGATAAACAATCCAATAGAATAATGATAGATACTGTAAAATATATATCATGTAATATATTATGTAAATGATCATAAGATATAAATTTGTATATAGCTAGCGGTAGTATAAAATGTTACTCTGTGTGGTCATCTGTCAGCAAAAATTCTTTGTTGAATTCACTGTGTTTGTTTGAGTGTATATCTATGTTCACGTGATTCTATCTTATATCATGGATATTTTGCTTGCTGTTATATATATACAAATTTTGATACTAACACCTTTCCTAACAGAGTATTTTGTCATTTAAAAGGCTTATGTACTACTACCATTACTAGTAATAATAATCGTACGAATATTAGTCTTAAAGACTATCAATAATGCTGTGAGCTGTCTTTCTTGGTATTCATGAAATTTTCCAACAAATTTCATTATGACCAGAAGAAAGAAAAAAAGACACACTTTTTTCAGATACGAATTCCAATATGACCATGTGGTTGAAATTTTTATTCAGTGTGTAATTCAAATAATGATACTAAACTGTGAATAGATTCCTCTATACAATCGAAAAACTCTTTTATGTGATAATTCACACAGATATACAATAAAACTATTTTCACTGAATGATAAAGTGTAAAAAGAAAGTTTTTATTTTTATTTTTTTTTGAAAAAAAACACAAAGCGTAGAATCATCAAAGCTTCTACACTGCACACTAATAAAAAAGTTTCAAACTATAACAAAATAGTTACTTATGTATCGTCGGTATTTCACTTTTGTAGTTATTTAAACAATTTCGCGAAAGCTACAAATTGCACATTCACTTAAATCAATTAAGATTATAACAGTTATATTGCTACTTTCAATCAATTTTGAGTTGCTGTTTTAATTTGTTTATATTCATTTGTAAAATATTAAACAACTTTAGAAGATAGTAAATTGACGATTAAATAACCATTGTATCAAACAAGAGATAAAGTACTTTCAAAGATTATCATGGTTAAATATTAGTATAAACCTAGATATTTTCTGATGGCTAATTTAACTGTTGTTATTTTCAGTAAAGTTGATCTTCATCAGGTAATGTAATAAAATGTCTCGTCACATAGTATGAATAATTAACACTTAGACTGATCTATCACTGAGTAGTGACTAAAATCTTATTTGTCTAGTCGTTTAGTACTGCTCAAATTTCAGCGATCAAGTTTTGACGTAGTCACTTATTTGAGTGACTCAACATTTATGCTGTGTTGTGAATTTAGGTAGAATGAAGCGATTGAAAAAAAACGCGGTCTGGTGCTTCCAGTGAGATTTGAACTCATACCATTCAGCTTTACTGTTTGCGACGTTAAACAAAACTATTCGGATAGCGTCTGATAGTCCTACAGGAGATCTGTCTCTCAAACATACCTCGTTAAAGTATGCAAGCTATCACGAAACTTGGATCCAGTGTTTCCTGCTGACTACCTGCAACCACCTAACACTAATCAGCTTTTTACATATGAGATTAAATTAAAGGAATCTAGGTTTACGTCAATTAACCGTAAGAATGTGATTCTATTCCCATGCTAACATTTATAACAATCTCACTATCGACATGGTTCCAGGTTACAATTTTAGAAAATTCATCTAGAAAGAAATCATCAATCAATAAATGATTATTACATATTATGTTCTTTTGAGAGATCTATGTGTTGCGAAGAGGATATTTATCATGAAATAACATCGCCTCGTAAATTACTGAATCTTTTATTTTTTTTATTTAGGCTATTACTTGTCATTGTTCGTTTTAGCTGGAAACCAACTATTTGATGAATACAACTTACTCTATCACATATCTGCTTTCTTTTTAATGCTTTGCACAAAATAGTCTTAAACAACACAATATTAAATGTAGAAGTCTATATTTATCATTTTCAGATCACCATTTTTGTTGATTTATATTCGTGCTAAAATTATAACTGAAATAAAATTGTATCCCTTATGTTTAACCACTGACTCTATGAATTCATTTATTTTGAATATATACATGTTTTTTTATTTTGCTATTTGAAATTTCATTTAAATAAGGCAAACAGTGTTCGTTCGGGACGAAGCTCTGGATTTGATGAACGCTCTTCACCACAATCATATAGACGTGGTGGTATGTTGTTTTTATTTATAGACATTTACACTCCTGTAAATAAGTAATGATTCAAACGGCCGACACAAATAACTGTTATTAAATGATTAATTAAACTATAGGAAATAATACAACTCATTGAACTAAGAATTACTCTAGTTACTACGATATTTAGCGTAATCATTGTGCTATTTAGAAGGAGGTTAACTTATATCTGGAAGTCATTCAGTGATCTATGGAAACAATCGGTGGTAATAAATATCATGCCACACAGTCTTAAAACATGGCTAATTTTTTCATTTAATTATGCAAGTTTAACCAATAATTACACGCTTATACCAAATATGCATCAGTTTGATTTATAATTTTTTTTTGGATATTCACTAGAAATCCTTTATTTTTATGTTGTCTTGAAGATATCCAAAGTGATCTCGACTAAACGTCTCTATTATTACGAAAGCCTTTGAGACCCACACAATAAACGTACAGCCACACCCGTAAACTGAGACCATAAACATGTTTATTTCTCTATTTTTATTCCATCGTCCATTATCAGATTCATTTCTTGAAATAATTAATCATGGGTTAATTAATTTGAAGAGTTTTGAAACATTCTCACTGATTTAAAGTATAAGCATGGTTACATGCTCACAAATAAATTTTTTCTATCACCCCAGCCAAATAAAATATTTAAAAATCCTAATCCTTACATAAACACATCTTACATTCCAAGCAAAGCCCATAGGGCTAATTATCAATGTAAGTATGGTAAATTTGAGAAACAATAGATTCTCAAATATCAACTTAATATCATCCTTCTAATCTGACTCCATCTTGATAAAAATTCGTCAAATTCACACAAGATCTAATCTACAGTAGGTTTTCACTATTGTTAATTCCACTAGAAATAATATTCTATTTATTAGGACAGAAAAAACTACTTCTTTCGGAGCCATCCAAGTGATATTTTGATCTTATACTTTTGTTAGATGAATTCAGATTAGTAACACTCATGACACTATAATCAACGTTAGTTTATGCACGAAAGTTAATAATAAGAATTTGCATGACTGTTTCAAGCCTATAATGCTAATCAAAGTACCAGATTGATGAAACTTACAAACTGTAAGTTTATCATATTTCGACTGATCTACTGCAAAGAATATTTGCTTTAATATTGATGTGTTTTCCCAATAAGTAAATGTACTTTCTCTCAACCTGTTCATGTTTTACCATGAACATGTAATCCGATTCTTACTTCAATTTTATTGTACGTAGTCTTTTTAATAGTATTTAAACTGTGAATGGATGTTTTATTGCTAGTTATTCATCAGATAATAAAATTTATTATTTGTCAAAAGTTGTGATACAACTATCAAACTTGAATTCAGTGGTACTTAACAGTGTGACTTTTAATTTTTTGAGGGTTATTTTAATAACGATAGTAACTGCTGCAGAATCTGTAATAGATTAAGTAAATATACATAGCTATTTTATAAATTACACCCACGAAAACCACTTATTCAATATGAATTATGTTATTTCTTTAATTCCGTTAATTGTAGCTTCATACTACAATAGTTATACACCACCACCTACTCGATTTGGATTAAGCAATCACTGCACTTCACCGCATACTTTTTCAAATTCGTCAGGTACAATTTGATGAATACAAGTTGGCATTACTTTTGCATGTGATCTTTATCGTTATAAAGATTATTTTCATTATTGTTTATTATAATTTGAATGCTTTTATATATAATGACGGTTTATGGTAGCATGGACTTATGTTGTATTAAACATTAAATATTGAAAATAATATGCATGTTCAAGAGAGAGGTCCAAGAACAGAAACTCGTTTATTGTAATCATCATCTCATACAATGTTATTGAAGTTATTTCACATTATTACGATATACTAGTCAATGTTACAGTGACTATTACATGTGTAAACTGGTCAAAATATATTCTATCCAACTGCTTTTCAAGTTTATTAACTCCGTCTTAAGAAAACACGCTCTAATAGAATGTATCTTTTACAAATGATGAGACAGATAACAAACTTTTACTAATTCTCTGTTTATGTCTTGACATCAAAACTGTAATCAGAAAGATTAAATGTATACAACGGTGAACATCATTCTGACTTGACAGTCAGTAGGAATCGAAAAGCACAGGATTAGTTGGTGAATTAAAGAGTAATATCGTTTTTGTAGACAAAGCCGCACTGTTTTTACTCTTAATAATTTATTACTTAAATCAAAAAGCTTAATTTTGGTTTCTATTATTTTTACACTCTATTATTGTAGTATATATATACATGTATGTATAAAATGACATCTTTTCTAGGCATAAATTCTAGATCATTATCAAATAGTGGTGGATGTCACCTTAAAATCGATCCAATCAATCATCATCATCATTATGATCAAGGGCATACACCACCAACAAACCACAATGGACTAAGTCGCTCTGGTTCTTGTCATTCAGTTATTATTACTCCTACAGGTAAAGCATAGAAAATGGTGTATTAACATTGTTTACATATATATAGCGTGATGAATAATTACGTATTCTAATCTGTTTCACGCAAAATATTTATTTGTTTATTTATTTTACTTCGATGTAATAATTTTCAGCTGAGTGATTTTAAGAAATTCGGTGAATGAATGCCTTTTATGCGAGAAGACTTAACATGCGTTTGTGGTTGATGGTTTACTGTTGGTTTCAGAATAGTAGTCATTTAGTGAGATTTCATTTCAAATGTTGATGCAGCGTCACTAAAATGGAATGTTTGACTTGTAAAACCATTAATTTGTCGACGAATATCTACTAAAGTTGTGTTAAAATAATGTGTATAATTCTAGATCATTCAGCTGATTAACTTAGAACAACTATAGCTCCTCCGTAATTCAGCTTTCAAAGATCCCGTAGGTACTTTATTTGAATTGGACTGTTTGAGAAAAATGCATGTTTCGAGTGATATGTTTCCTAAGACTACTAAAATGTAAAATGTTAAAATTAAAAAAAAACGTTTGCAGTATTATTGTTTACTCTATCAAATAAATGTTCTGTTAAAAGCCAACAATAACCACGAATCACAGAAAAGTTGTTTTCGAATCAGCTACTTAATAAGAGTATACACACACAACTTCAAATAGAACAGAACATAAAACTTTTAAGTCTCTCTTGAAGAGTAAGATATTTTCAGACTGTTGATCAACACCTTTGAAGTCATTCATTTCACAATATGGGGTTGATCATCATTCACTCTTAAAAGTAATAGTGTCTCATTCCATAAATTGACTCTTTGTTGTCAGTTACATAGTATTTATCATGATATAATAATAACGAATTTATTTGAATAAAATAACTTCATCTCAATCAAATCAAATTTTAAACATCAAATTACCTTTATTTTAACTAAATCGTAATCCCAAATTATTCGAAACCGTGATCAGAAATATTTAATGTTAACAACTGTGAATCTTATAACTCACTGTTAACATAACGTAGTCTTCTCCCTAACAAAACAGCGGTTAATTCGTAGATCATCCAAAAACTGAAAAAAATATTACACTATTAGATTATGTAGACAGTAATATCTATCAACAGAATCTAACCAGTAGTCAGGACTAGATCAATACAATCATGTCTTCTCAGTTATTAATCTATATGAATGTCTAGGTATAATAAACGGTAAAACGTTATCCACATGAGTGATAGCGTCTCTTAATATGACACTAGGTGACATGGATTTGGATTATATTATCAACATTAGTTACGTGATTGTGACTACATCTAACTATTGATGGTGGTCGGAGCTATTTTATCAGGGTTTAATCTCAGACTGATCATTCATTATAACTTGATGGTTTTGACTACTTTTTACATGAAACGATAAGCTAAGGTCGTAAGGATGGAATATGATATGACCCATTTGCTCCGTTATTTAAGGAGTTGGATTGGGGCACCAGTCTGAACCGGGTCACGGATCGAATCCCGGGCGGAACATATATATATATATATATGTTTAAAAAACTCGTTTGCAATATGGAATTGTTTTTATTATGGAATGAATGTTGTCGAATATTCTAGTTTTATATAATCGACTATTCTTTGTTAAATAACCACTGAAAACCAAAAAGTGATTTACAGCCGTTTAGTCGTAGTATAGGGAGCATTAGCAGAGAACTTTGATGACTACATTAGCAACCTATCTAACAAAATAATTCGAAACTTATAGGTGTCAAGCAATAAGCTGTCAAATATGTAAAAACAATATGACTAGTAGGTCTGTTTAAGCTACCGCTACCAACTTGTACCAGATACCGGAGAAACTATCAATCCAATTAATCTCTTTTTTAGTGAAATAATAATTAAGTTGTAACCGTTAACATTCAATCGATGGGTTGCACATTTGAATTCCAATCCATTCATTTTGATTTAAGCAGCCAAGAATTATCAATGCTATCACTTACAAGAAGTGAAATATACAATCTGCATTAAATTCGTTCATTTTAGCCGAAGACAAGATCAAGTTTTTTATACTTTCTAATTATATAAGTAGCTTATAAACGTCTTCAGTACTCTTTATAGTTTTTGAAAAATGTTTATTAACCCCCTAATACTATTGATTGTTTTTCTGTAAACTATTTTTTGATGAAATTCAACGTAATCACTGTCACCATGGGGGGGGTAGTGCAAAAATAGTTTCTTTTAAAGAAACAATTTAGCAATTTTTCTCATATTACGCATTTTATGCACAAAAAAATAACAATCTATTCATGTTACAGAAATCTCACATTTCCAAAATACTTATGAGATGTATTTTGAGCCAACTATAAAGGTATTTAAACATGTTATAAATATGACAAGAAAAACATAATATATGGATTGACAAGTGTATTGTGTGATTGAAATATGATATTAATGGTATTAGTATCCTGTGTGTTTACTGGCTTGATTACGGAAGTGTCAATATTATACTAGACAAAGAAATCATCATGAAACTAATCTAAGGAATATTGATTTTGAAAATTTTACACCACTATGTAATCATACTGATAAAGATGGTATGTAGATAGACTATGATTCAAATCATGAAAACAGTTTTCATAAGCTAATCAAACAAGGTTGTTTAGTTTTACACTGATAACTAAACATTCAAACAAATGTTGGTCTCCAAGAAGCAACACTGACCACAGTTCTTGATAATTATTGACAGATGAATGTAAAACAGTCAGTAGTTCTGTTCTCAAAAATCTAATTAACTAACAGTCTACACTCACAAATACTATTTTCAAGGTTAGATCAATTTAACTCAAGAGGAACCTAGATCAAAAGCCCTGTTCACAGCAGAAACTTTGGCAATATATAATTCGAAACTTAATCTGAGCATTCAAAAACGACTCGTCTTTTCCTTCATTTTACACTAGTCCAAAAAATCACCTTTCTACTTTTACAATCCATTACCTTGTATCCATCATTTTTCAATTTTCAAAATGCTCTTCGATTAAATTATTTTCTTCCATACTTCTTACATATAATCGGTTTTCGCCTTACCGTTTCTCAATATCTCTTAGCATATTATGTGATTATTGTTTGGTACCTGGTGAATATAATGAGATCACTTTTCTAATGATGCGATACGTAAACATGTTAATTATAGACTGAGATATTTTAAATTACAGTAAATATAAATGGACATCTCACTTATATTCATCAATATTCATATTGAAACTATGAATATCATTTGTATCTTGTTTCTTGGTAATTGCGGTTGGACATTTTGGATAAGAAAATTAAGCTTTATTTTTGAAACCATAGATTATATATCCCGGTGTAGCTCATTAAACACAACTTTTATTTAATTAACTTTACATTGTACGATATTTGTGACAACATTATATTGATTGTCTGCCGACATTGAAATAGATGGAGTAGGGTTTGTGCTTGAGATTGAGCGCTGAGCGTTTCAATTATTAAATGACCCTCTTCACTTGCATTTATATAATAAATATACCCCGATAGAAGGTCATTTATCGTTATTCCTGCTAACCATTAAATCAAAGTTCAATCTTAGTTTATTTCTGGTATAATTTTATAAATTACGAATGATGATAAGATCTTTCTTTCTTCACAACTAATGCTTTCTTCAGGTTTTCCGCCTGGAACTAACAATAACACTGTTGGTGGCAATGTAGGTTCTACAGAAACTATTAATATACCTAGAGGTTCGACAGTTAACCTAAAGTAAGTCAATTGTTTCTTATATGACTCTTGCCCTGTTAATTGTCACATGACTTAATCGCCAATTAGAACACAAACTTTTATAGCCTTGCCACTGCACCAAACTAATGACGTGTTGACCAGTTCGAGCAGCTGAGAGTAAACTCTGAGTCCTTTTTGGTTTTTCTAGCCTAACTGAGCTCGCTTAGCCCAGAACATCAATATCAGCTTCCACTGTATGGATCGTGTATTAGGGAAATACGTAGTCTATATACAAACAAATCAGACTGCGTCATACCATAAAATAGAAAATAACAACTACACAAGATTAAGCCGAAAGTGGCTACGGGTGTGAGAGACTGTAACTATTAAATCAGCAGTAAGTTAAGAATAGCAAATCATATAATAGTCAGTAGGTCAAATGAAAGTCTATAATAAAATAAAAATGAATGTACATATAATATAGTCACTTGATAGTTATTCAATAAAAGTATGTGTAATAATAGTCCATGAATAATTCCTAGCAGTTAGCACTCATTTATTCTTTGTCAGAATACAACAGTTTCTTTGTTTTTTACATATTTAGTCGACTTATGTCTTATAAGCTGAATGGTTTGGTAATGAAGCTTTGGTTGTCTTTGTGGACGTTTAGTTCATATAGAAGTGAGCTGTATAGTTGGTCCGAATATGTTAGAGCAGTATGTTGCGATGACATTATTAGTGATTTCATCGAGGTTTTGTCAGCTCCACTTGTCTTTACATTCCTGTTGAGCAGTTTATTTTTTTGAACTCTGAACATATGATTGGTTAACCTTCGTCATATAGGTAGTTTTAGCAAACAGCTTTTTAAAACTTCAGTGATAATTAGTAAAATAGCATACTCCTGATTAGTATACTCTGCTTAATATATCAAGCTTGTCCTAAATATTTAACCTATCTCGATAACTCCTTATTATTCGCCCTAAAGCAATTAAAAAATTTCCATTGTAAAAAGACCGTACAATAAGATCAATTCATTCTACCAAAGGGTTTTATTGTAATGATTCGAACACATACGCGATGTTGGTATTTACTTGTCTGTACAGGAGACCATTTGAAACCTGATTAGCTGAATGATTTCGTGTCTGAAAGTTACACTGTATGACATGTTTGAATACCTTCATTTGAATCAGTTACTTAGTGGTCACATTTATTCCTTAATAACCAGTGCCGATTGCCATGAACCAAGATCTAAGGTTTTCTCTCAATCGCCTTTAACCATCATTGACTTCATACCATCATGATAACTTACACAACAATTGTTACCTAGGATATTTAAGTTTATTTATCTATGTAGAAAATTTTTATTGCATCATATTCTGTTTCAAAATGATCAAGAATAGTTAGGTATTGTTAAAAATGTAATTATTTTTTTTTATTTTTTCATGATAGCTTTCATGGTCATACACACCAAAATTCAGGGTTTGGTGGGGTATGTTCAAATTTTTTTTAGTTATTCATGTTCTAATTATGACTTTCATGATTATTTTGATTTTAGTTAAATAATTCCATAATAAATGTGATACTATCAGCTTACAACTCAAATACATACTCATTAAAAAGCTAACAGTATCCTGCTGTTTTCAAAAATTCATTATTGATCAAAATAAACTGTAGGAGATCTTTTTTTGAGTAATCTGTACTTATGGTTAAAATCATTGTGTATAGACATCTAAATCACATATCAAATTGCATATTTTTTTATAAATAAGTGAGGACGTATATGGTTGGCAATGTTTAGACAAGTACACATCAATTGTACAGTTGAAATAAATGTCACTCTATAATAGTTAAGGAGATTCTTTTCAACAAGTTAACTGATGATAATAATCATTCACTTTTGAATTATATATTTATTTTAATAGTTAAGAACATGATTTATATCGTTACTTTGAGTGAATACCACAATTGAACATTTCGAATAATTCTTCGCATATTATTCTTCGTGTATGAGATCTTTTGTGTTCTCTTTATCCAGCTCAAAGAACAGAACATTTCTCAAATACCCATGTTAAGCTATAAATATTTCGTATGATATTAAAAGTTCAGACTTTGTTCTTGAGTACTAACTTACTAAACATCTCATTGTACTAATATCATTTTCATAACGGTTTGTATCCTAACATTAGTTAGCTGATGTTAAAATTGAAATTCAGTTATGCCCATATTTACGTTACCATAACCAAGCTTGAAAGTCATGGTTTTTGCGGTCACAATAAGTTTTTATTATCAATATCCTAGAACGAGACTGGAAATCTTCACATGGCTGAGGATAACCATTCTGTTTTAGTGTTCAATAAAAGTATGATATCTAGTATGTTCAAGCATTTTGACGTTCATTTAGTGTGTTAGTAATGCAATTAAGAGTGTAATTTCCGTTGAAGACTTCGTTTCAGTCATTAGAAGCTACCTAAGAATATCTCTTGTGAAGATGCTGCTGTAGCACATCCCAAGTTGCCGGATGAAAAAATAAATAAAGTAAAAATTAGAGCTCAAAGTGAAATTCTCAATGAAAATAATTCTTCTTTATACAGTATTCACTAACTAAACGAAGGAAAAGTGCTAGATAATGCACACATCTTGAACATTTTGAAGATGATGAGCTACAAATTAACGAATATGTATCCTATCTTGCACTTTCTAAAATTACAAATTCATGTTCAGGTTTATATCTATTTATGATGCATATATTTTCAAATCATTGTCATGAATTTTATTATAGAATCAAACAATGAAAGAATGAGCAATATAATTAAAGTATATTATTGTTATTTTATAGACTTTTGTTGCACAGTATGGTTACGAAGCTAAAGAAGACGATGAAGTGACTTTTAAATCTGGTGATATTATTGTGAATGGTGAACCTATCACCGAAGGTTGGATGTATGGTACTGTTCAAAGAACTGGAAAATTTGGAATGCTTCCATCGAATTATGTTAAACCATACCGTTAAACAATTTCAATGATTACAGTTACTATTTATGACTATGAATAAGTTTTTTCTCTTTTATTTTATTTGTATCTTTAATTCAGGTAGCTTTTCTTCTTTTTTTATTATAATCTTATAAACCTATATAACTATTATAATAACATATCAATAGAGTTGATTTTGAACAGACAATGACTTCTGACAAAATTCATTAGGAAATAACGTTTTCTTTTTATTCAGAGACTTTTCAATAATATTTCATAAAGTCTTTTCAAATGATTCGAATAAATTATAAAACCCTATAGTTTTCATTGTATTGCTATGACAACATTATCAAAAGGTTTATAACATAGAAATATTATAGTTTTCTGAATTCCTATCATATAATCATCTTTTATTCAGTCTATGTAAGGAAACAATTACAATATAGATAAGTAATTGAATGACATTCATCAATCATTCGTTTACATATCCTTATTAAACATTAAAATTATATTCGATTTTATATTTCGTCACTTTCATATTATTTAGCTTTTTATTAGCTACTTATATATACACTTCTTTTTTTCGATATATCCTCATGTCTGTATGTGTACCTGGGTACCTAAGACAACTATAATAATGAACATAATAGTTATAATGTCAAACATAGTTTTAATTCAATTAATACCTGTTTACACTTTTTTTTTATCACTCTTTTAATGACACATTCCCAGATTGTTTCTAAGCCTTTCTTTGCTTTTTGAGAAAATAAAAAATGTTTGAATATATTGATTTTATGTTGTATATCATTTGTGTTTCTTTTTTTTTCTTTTTTGTTTTTGTTTCTGTTTGTTTGTTTGTTATAATTCATAATAATAATTTTTACTAAATTGACATATATTCATTTATATGCTTATGATTTATCTTTTTTTTTTTATTCATTAACTGTCATTTTAATATAAAAGCTCCTGTTCTGAAATTCCAAATCATCATCATTTGAATAATGAATCATTCAAGAGTCAATATGCATTAAATGCGGTCATGTTATAACATAATAGCACTAATATATATATATGAATACCTTAATGTTATAATAGTAACTGTCAGATTATATCATTAATGACATATACAATTATAGGTCTCTCTCTATCTATCTCTATATATACAGAAAGAGTATACAATCTATATTACAAATGTGAATAGATTTCAGAGATGCACTAACGGATTTTAGAAAAAAAGAAAATTTAGTTGTTTTTTTTATTTTCTCATTTATTTCAATTGAACTTGTATGTTTGTATAAGTCGTTAGTGATAGAGGAGGGTAGCAGAGAGAGAGAGGGAGAGAATGAATTTATTACTAACAATAAAAAAGAAAACATTATTTACTTTTATATTTACTCATGGAATAAAAATCAATAATTAAGTGAATGATTGAATCTCTTTTAAACTATTATCAAATAGTTGTAATTTTATATATCAAGTTAACTGATCTATTCAGTCTCTATATTTATCTACTAATTGTATAGACTCCTGAAGAGTTCGGTATTTAAAGTATAACGGTTTTGGATACATAAGTTTCGATTGATATTATTACGTTAACTTTATGTAATTTATGTAAATATCATATAGATAAGATCATAGAAACAAAGTGTATATTATGAGATATTGTTAAGGTGTAAATTTTAAATGTTATCCATGTTTAAATAATAATAGTTAGGAATGATAAGGTAGACTACCATTTATTTCATAGTTGAAAGCATGAGTCAGTTGAAGCTAGAACACCAAGGAAAACTTGGAAGAACTGGACGGTCGTTTCGTCCTATCGTGGGACTCTTCAGCAGTGAGTATCCACGATCTCACCTCGCGAGATTCGAACTCAGGACCTACCAGTCTCGCGCCAGTGCACTTAGACATTTATTTTGCAAATTGTTTCACGGAATTTAATCAATAATAAACTTATAGTAATACAGAAATCAGTAAAATGGGTTTTTTTCTATTTTTACAAGAAGAAATTAATGATCAGATAACAAATATCCTTCAACAAAATCTAACAAATAACAATCAAGATTATTCTAGTTACACAGAGAACAGCAAGGGCGTAAGCCAATATAATGTCATCATGAACGATAACTGATATACTTTTCAATAAAACTATCGAGTTTAGGAAACAAGATGTTTTGAAAAGTAGTTACAATGTAAACATTTTGACAAGAATAACATGTTGGTTACATTTCTATAATAATAAAATATGTAATAGTAAAGTGAATTAGAAATTCTCTATAAATTGATACAAACACATAGAAACAAAATATTTTTTGTATATTGTTCATTAGATTCTACTACTAACCAGCTTTTTCTATTATTATTATTCTGATAAATCTCAAACAAAACATCACTGATGGTTCTATATAATATCATATTTTGTGACCTCCTTCTGTCTACTACTCATATAAACAAAATATCAAACTTTCGACTGAAAAACTATGAAAAGATTAGGTTGAATGATATCAATTTCTTTTTGTTCAGGGGATGAAATATTGACAAGTATGTAAGATGATACATATAATACGATTAAGAGACATCTATGTGAATAATAATAATAGTCATTTATCAGTGATGTTTTCTCTAAACTTCTGAACTATATATCATATATGCTCTACATAATATATACAGAGTAAAGACTAATGAATATGACTGAATACTTACATCTCAACCTTTGATTTTATAAAAAAGTTTCATAGGCACCAACTAAGTGACTACAATATACTTGCTAATGAGCGTAATTTAGTATTTGACATCAGTGACTGTTGAATACTTCGCTGACTCTGCTGAAATACAGTTTCCACATATAATTTAATATACAATACTTCGGTTAACCTTGTTCGGACAACTGCGTAATGAAAAAGTCAAAGATGAAATTAGGTTGAAATAATATTTTTCAAACACTGACATAAGAGCGAATAATCATAGAACCTTTTGTTCAAAATTTCGTACAATTGTTTCTCATTATGAATTTCAAAGTAGTCAAAACAACATTTGAAAGGGAATAAAATGAATTTACTGTATTTCATGATCTTGCTTCAGCTGCTTACAACTGTATTCATATTAGAGTATAACATTTGAGTAAAATAGTAAGTAATAGATATTGGTGACGGAAATAATAGGAATTACAATAACTATCAGTAATAACTATATGCATGTACGAATGAGCATATGAGTAGTTATTTGGAGGTAAAATTCAAAAACATCGAGGAGATGACCTAATAATTCTATGGAGTCTGGGAGACCAATAAGATCAACTACGCAATAATTCAGGAGGGTCTGAGGAATCTACATAAGTTTTGAAAATTGAGCTAGTGAAAACACAAATAAATGAAAACATAATTTTGACGTAGATAAAATAACAATTAGATTGGTGAAGATCGCGTAAAAAAATAAACGCAATAAAATAACAGGTACTTTAATCATTAACAATAAGGTTGTATGGAGCTGAAGCGAAACGATGAAATATAATGAATTCAGATTGCTCTGTTTCTGTTTTTGCTGTTTTTGAAACGAAGAACCAAAAGGAAATGGCTTTAGCTAAATCGCTAATTTTAGCGTATAAAAATAAAAAACAGATAACAAATAACATATACGAGCGCACACAGATGGAAGGAAAAAATGTTCCAAAAGAAACTTGAGAAGATACGAAAATGAGCACAATACAGTTTAGGAATTAATGAGGACAAATCCATGAAGGTGTGCAAAATAACTGAGAACATTCGAATGATTCTTTCGTTACGTGATTTGTTTGATTCTACATTTTTCAAATAAATAAAAGAACAACCTGAGTCACTACATCTCCCGGATGTCCTTGGAATATGCTATCAAATGTCATAGAATTAACATCATTTGTAGAAGTTACTTACTTGCTTATCTATTTACTCGTTTACTTAATTAGTTACTTACGCCTGTTACCCCTCGAGAGAGAATAGGTCGCTCAACAGGATTCTCCAATCAACTCTGTCCTAGGCTCCCCTTCCTAGTTTTTTTCCAATTCTTATTCATCCTTTTGAAGTCTGTCTCCAGTTGCAGACTTAATCTGTTCATTGGCCTTCCTATTTCCTTTTTCTCTCCAGAATTTCAAGTAAGGGTTTATTTCGTCGTTATTCTTGACTGGTTGCTCTTGTTCGTTATGTTTTCCTGCCGGTTTTTTCATTGTTTCATATGTTTGTTTCACATGCCCTTCTCTTGCACCTATTTCCGCTGTCGTTTCTAGGCCTTCCACGTATTTCCGCATTTCCACGTTAATGCTCCTTCTCATTTTCTTGATTGACACTATGTATTTGGTCATTGCCTTGGCTTTCTCTGCTCTTGTTCGACGGTTTTTAATTGCTGTCTTCTTGTTCTACTTTTCTTAAATCCCGCCCATATTTTTGATACGGATCCATTCTACACGTCTTCGATTGATCTTCTGAAATTTTTGTGGTGCGATTATGATAGACCTGGTTTTCTGTGGTGTGATCCAATGATACGCATGTAGCTTTTTGCATGCGTTTGTAGTGTTATATAGTGCCACCTATAGCCATCTTGTCGAATGCGCATAAATTTGAAAATCTCTCACCATTCTTGTTCCTTTCTCCTGGTCAGTCTCTCTCGTTCCATGATATCTTTATATTCTGTGTTGTCCATTTCGACTTAGGCAGGTCCTTTCGTGAGCATTTCTTCAAGATCGGTTGCAGCGTCCCATAAAACTGATATTTATCGTCTTCACTGCTATCATTGGTGGTTGCATAGCACTGGATAAAATTCATTGTGATCCCCTCATTCTCTGTTGTGAAGTATGCTTCGATGATTCTGAATTCATGAGATTCACATCCCATATGTATTCATCGTGCTCCTCTGAATAGCATCAGAGCAGCTCCTTGTATATGAGAGGCTTTTTTCATGACCAGGGTACAACAGAATCTCCCCTGAATCTAATGCTTCTGTCCGGTTTCAACCCATTGGGCTTCGCTTAGTCCGAGTACAACCAGGATGAATCTCCTCATTTCCTCAGCTATTTGATTGGTCTTCCTAGTGGCGCACATTCTTTGGACATTTCATGTCCCTATAATAATTGTTACTCTGGTTGTTAGAAGGGTCATCGAACTCGTGACTTTTGTTTTAACGACCTAAGAAGGGTTTATTTGTAGCACTTTTAGAGATGTTTTGTGGATCTAGTGTATAGATTTCACCATCCCAACTTAACCTCAGCGTCGTTACAGCAAAGTTAGGAGGCTTGGGAGTAAACCCAGAGATGTCGGAAACATGTGCTTTCACTTCGATCTAGTGTTCACATTTCGTACGTAAACATGGCTCCCAAACGGCATTATAAGCAACTAAGTGAGCACTCACAGCATGACACTTGCGTTGTGATAAAGTTCACAAAACAGTATGAGAAGTGACGGTATACACTAAAACTGATTTCAAAACTAAGCTGACATAATCATGCAGGGTTGCTGCAACCCGAACGTAACCAGGTACTTCACTGAAATAGTATATTGGGCACTCCTACAGGTACCAAACTTCAGAAGGATAAGATAATACACATGCTGCTATTATGACTAACGCTTCTGCAGGTTGACTAGACGGAGGCTTGAACGATGAGTTCCTTGATCTCAGCAGGTGAAATGAATTCTCCAGTTGGTTGCTTCACAAACGATTTGCTACAGCTATTTGAAGTTCAGGGTTAACTGAATATGTGTGTGACGATGCAAAATGCTATACGACGAAAACCTTTAAAGTTGGGTCGTTTACTAACAGATGGTCGACCTTTAGTCAAAAATATCTGGGTTCAAGCGGTAAAAAAGAGTAATCACCACGCCACAGTTATATTTTGGCAGGTCACAAACGAAGCACTTCATAGAGGTGAGAACACTCCTCACTTTCACTACACTACGTCAGAATACATGACCAAGACGAAGTATCTTCGACAAACCCAATGGCCATAATACTGGTGGGAGCAAACAGCTGATGGTCACGTGAAGATAACGGAGGATGTTATTTGGAAAATCATTTTAGTATGTCTCCCGAACAAAATGCACACTCGGGTAGATAAAATCGTGGATCACGCAAGGCACAGAAGGCTTGCGACAAGTAGAAAGGAGAGCCTGGCACAAACAAAACGCTTTCCTATATATCTGCCATTATTTAAATCATTCACAAACAGTTGATTGATACAAAAGGGTTATGAAGAATGCAATGACACACACATTTCAATAATGTTTACATGATATTTTTCATATTTAAGTAGGTTCTTTTCAATTTTGGAGAGTATTGACTTGATACTAAAGAAAAAAATATAAGGAAAGTGAAACGCATGAATAGTTTAGTGAGTACGTTTGAGAAACAGAATAAGAATAAACGGTAGTATGTGTAATGCCAAATGGATAAAAATAAATAAGCAGGAGAATGAATCATTAGTGAAGTAAGATTTGACGGTAGAATAAGAGATTGTGCAGCACTAATCTACAATGGGGCGATGGAAGTCTTTATCAATCGCAAAAAATAACTGTGAAATATCGATTTGCGTGGGTCACATATACGTGGTTAAGATAAAAATGAGTCTGAGGAGTCAGTTTCAGTGTAATAGAATGTAGTGTGTTTGATTGTAAGCTCCAGGTGTTTAGGAGCAAAATTTGTGTATAAGGAAAAGAGAGAGAAAAAATGAAAGAACGAAAAGAATAGTATGTCACTTGGTTAGTCATAACTATGATAAATATGGACATAAACAGATTTTGAACAGTCACATGGAAAATGAATAAATAAACGAAAGAAATTCCATAGGTTTGGACCTTGTTTAAATAAATCACTGGTTATTACACTGATAATCCTTGTTCAAATGGTTCAAATGGTTGAGGATGGAATAGAAGAAGCTTTCGCTTAACGGGCTACCGTGTCTAGTAGCAGTGGATCACCAATACCTCCAGGCAAAAACCTAGGTATATGAACGATAATAGAGGAAAAAAAGAATTTGGTAAATCATAATAATACGTTATCCTTAGTCCTTAAGAATAAGCCAAGTTTCCTCTTAAAAGACTCCTGGGAGGTCTCTTGGACTAGCTCAGTCGGCAGCGAATTCCAGCATTTGACAACTCTAAAGAAGTAGAAGTTGTGTCTGCAGTCTGTTCTGCTATATAGGGTCTCCAATTTCTGGGTGTTACCTCTTAGGTTATTATTGTGACTAAGCTTAAGAAGATGTTTAAGGGGATGACCAGAAGTATTAAGGATCCTGTAAGTCATAAGAAGGTCACCTCCAAGACGCCTGTACTCTAACGGGTAAAGGTTAAGTGATTTGAGGCGCTCTTCATAAGGTTTGAATTTGAGTCCCCGAACTGATTTCGTGGCTCGACGTTGTATACGTTCCAGAGTGTCCTTATCCTTTTGGAGGGAGGGAGGAAATACTATGTTTCCGTACTCTAAATGGGGACGAATAAAACTGTTGAAGATTATGTGGAAGGTTCTACCGTCAAACTGGCCAAAAATGCGCTTCAATGTTACCAGTGCAAGGTTTGCTTGAGAGGCGTTTCTGTCACAGTTCGCATACGATTTCAGGTCATAGGGTACCATCACTCCTAAATCTTTTTCGACTTGGGAAACTTCTAGAGGGGAGTTACCTAAGTTACAACTATAGTCTGCAACATGTCTCAGATGGACTACTTTACACTTTGAAGTGTTGAAGGTAAGTCCGTTGTCGTCTGCCCGACTTTAAAGTCGGGTCAGATCCTCCTGAAGAACTAGTATATCATTATGATTACGTATCTCTCTCCAAAGTTCCACATCATCAGCAAAAAGCAATAAGTCAGATGAAACTTGTTGAGGAAGATCGTTAATATAAATCAAGAAAAGAAGAGGTCCTAGTATTGAGCCCTGGGGGACCTCACTAGGACATTCCATAGCCTGAGAGAGAATGAAGTTAACCCTGGCCTTAAAGTGTCGGTTTTCTAAATATGAAGAGAGCCAATCAATTAAAGGGGGTTTTATACCCAATCGTCCAAGCTTCTTGATAAGACATACGTGGTTGACCCTATCAAAAGCTTTTGAGAAATCCAGGTAGATGACGTCAACCTTTCCCTTGCGATCAAGGATGGTTGTCCATCTATCCACCGCAGTCAGCAGGTTGGTCATACAAGAATGACCTTTTCTGAAAACATGCTGTTGAGGTGAGAAGAACTTTGAGGATGATAAGTATTCTAGTATACCGTCGTGTATTAGGGATTCCATAATTTTGGAAGGTATGGAGAGAAGGGCCACTGGTCGGTAGCTTGAGGGTTCACTGCATCGACCTCCTTCGAAAATTGGTGTGATGTGGGCCAGCTTCCAAATTTCCGGTAGTTTGCCTCTGCTTAGCGAGTGTGCAAACATCACGCTAAGTGGTGTCGCCAGGATTGAAGCTGCTTCCCTCAAAACAGCGGAATGAACCATATCCGGACCAGGAGAAGTGTCTTTTCTTAGGTGCTGCAGTTGACGGAGCACAAGGTCAGTACTCAGATCCACTTTGGAAAGTCCTGTACAGGTACAGGTGAAGCTTTCGTCAGTATAGTTGATGTGGGTCAGCTGGAATATCTGGGAGTATTGTTCAGCCAAGAGGTTAGCGGCATCACTGTCGTTATTGGTCGGGCCATTAGGGCTTAGTAGTTGAGAAACTCCAGTTTTGCCCTGTCGAAGAGAAGCTGCGTAACTGAATAGGCTTTTCGGATTGGAGACGAATTTATCGATAAGCTTGGTCTGGAACTGAAGCCTGTCTTCTCTTATTGCCTTTGTGCATATGTTCCTTATGCGTTTATATTGCCTGTATACGTCGTTATTGTCATTTCGTTTATATTCGGCCCAACAGTGACTTTTGCGGCTTAGCAAACGACGAGTGCGGTTCTTGATGATTGGAGGTTGTTTGTAGCTTTTGCGACCATTTGAGGAACTGAATGTTCAGTAGCACATAAGATCGTGTGCAGTAAAAAACCCCAATGAGCATCCACTTCAAGTTGAGGGTGAACATCCCAATCCACTTGTTGTAGATAGTCCTGTAAAGCTAACACATTCAACCGTTTGAAGTTACAGCTTTTGTTGCTAGTAGGATATCTTAGCTCCGTTTTGCTGACAAAGCTG
This sequence comes from Schistosoma mansoni, assembly GCF_000237925.1. Classification (NCBI taxonomy): domain Eukaryota; kingdom Metazoa; phylum Platyhelminthes; class Trematoda; order Strigeidida; family Schistosomatidae; genus Schistosoma; species Schistosoma mansoni. Next base: position 24,597,950 of record NC_031498.1, on the reverse strand, counting down.
AATGATAAGACGGCGTGATCGCTTTTCCCCAGGGGAGCGAGGATTGAGAGGTCGTCAACTAGGAATTCTTCATTTGTGAATACCCAGTCTAAGCGCGACGGCGTCTGACTGTTTCTCCAACGAGTTGCCGACTTCACATTTTCGAATAATCCCAGGTCACCGACGAGGTTGAAGAACAGAGCTTCAGTAGAGTTGTCACCTCCAATGTATGTATGTTCCAGGAAGTTGATTCTAGGAAGATTGAAGTCCCCTAGAATCAGGATATGAGAGAATCCGAGACGCATAGAGCGAGTTAATCCTTCCAGCAGACGTTTGTCATACTCCATGTCAGCAGTGGGCTTCTTGTAGATGACCCCAACTAGACACCTCGAGGTGGCAGACAATCTTACTGAGCACCATACTGACTCATCAAGATTGAGAAACTCTTGGTTGTGAAGTTGGTGCGCATTCAGGCATGACCGTATGTATAGTGCTACCCCACCCCCCATTCCTGTTTTTCTGTCGTAGCGAAATAAAGACATTCCAGTTATTGTTAGCTTCTGGCCCGTAAACTGAGACGTTATCCAAGTTTCGGATATTCCTATCAGATGGGCATCATTAGCGTTGCTAAGTTCACGTAGCTCATCCATTTTGTCTGGCAAGCTCGCGGCGTTCGTGTATAGGCAGTTTATGCTTTCAATTTGGAACGCGTGAGCTTCTTCCTGTTTGTCTATATGAGCCGTGCGTGAGTGGACAGGTAGCCTACCTATACGATGTTTACCGAGTTGGTAGTTCCTGTCCTTTACACGTTTTTTTATGATCAAGACAGTCCACGAGTGGAATTGTCGGCCCCAGCTTTCGTTTGTGCTTGATCCTGCTGTCGTGGGCCTATCCGGATGCATATGGATGCCAGTTGGCAATCGACGTCTATTGGCACGAAATGCTTCCAAAGTTGCAGCCGCCATGTGGGGGGAGGGGAAGGTTATCTTCAATAGCCGGGGTCTGGAGTAACCGTCTCTCTTGGCTAGTCGCATTACCTGTTGGGTCAATATGTTCTTAAGTTTTAAGGAATGCTTAATGAATTTCCATTCCCGAATATCAGAGTTTGCTTGAGTTGGGTCCATATTTTCCGGTACACCTTGCACAATGATATTTCGTCCACGGAAAAACGCCTCGCGAGATTCCTTAGGGATGTTCCGGATGAGATTTCGTTCAGAATACGGTATGTCGGGCAGTATTCTCACGTTCCCATCGGATTTCAGCAAGTGACTCGCTAGCAGGACGTCCTCAACGTCGGAGGCATTCTTAAGTGTAACACGAAGCAGCCTCGTGTGGTTTAGGTGGTTAGAGTCCTTCCCTCGAGTGAGCCGTGTGACGGTCAAAGGCCCTATTCTAGGGAGTTCAAGCCTCTTGTTTAATTCTCCTCAGAGCATCCTATCATTTTTGTCCTGCAAACTGAGAGGAAGGTCGGGGTTGTCAATAAGGTTCATGATTATGACAGAGTCGTCACAAACCGTAATTGATTTCCCAGGTTTTACAGGGCGTCTACGTTCGGTATCTTGTTGTTTGGATGTCGAGGCGCGTTTTCGATTCCTGGGCTCAGTGATGACCGGGCGGACAGTCTTGGGGGTAGACTGTACGGCCAAAGCATCAATTGATTTCCGCACGGTACTTGGGATGTTCAGTTTCGGCGGGGACGCTTGGGCACTGGCCGAATACATTAAAACAGATTGGGTGAACCTTCATCAAACACCTTCATTTTTCATTAAGTCATTATGCCTAAACTTACTGTGAACTAGAATACCATATTCAAGGACCAGTATGATACATTTTTAATATTATAATAATGTCAATTTTAATGTTACTGAAATTTATCACTAAAATAATATATATTTTTTCAGATAATGATATGTTACATGGGGCATGCCAGTTTACAGGCAAGATCAAGTTGTTACAAGTGCTACATACTCTGCTTCGATAAGTTACTCAATTATGTTGATAAGTTATAGAACAAATGGGCAATCCAAACAGGGGATAAATTTTCATACATTAGAATAATAATTTTGGTATGTCTCCAATGTCTAATATGAGGGTTTGCGCATATTGTGAGGTTACGTTGTGAATAGTTATTGGTGGTCAAGAATGACTGGAATTGAAGTCCAGAACAGTCAGTCGAAGACGTTACTTTGAACGTAGTAGTTTGTGCTTCTTGATAGTGGTCCCAGATACATTCCGGAATTATAAGTGAGATCGCAGGACAAAGCCACATGTCTTTCAGATGTTGTACGTGGTACACTGGGAGTGTACTGTAAAAGGGTGGAAAAGAAAAGGGTGACTACTTAGACTCATTCTCCTTTACTAGTTCGATTTTCAAGCAAATATATTTCATCAGGTCAAAGAAAATAAACCACATTATGGCGGTGAATGGACAAATAACGATTTGTATGAAGATGATTGAAAAAGAAGCTGAAGGTTTAGAATTATATGTAGCTCTAAAATTTAGTGGAAAAAATGCAGATTTCGGATACGAACTGGAGTTTTTCGTAATAATTATTATAACTAGTTTTTATTGTTATAACTTTCGCGGTGTCACATTTAGCGTGATTATACTGTCTTGCTTGCAATAGGATTTCTCGGTAATATATGAAACCAATTCAGGATCACAGACATGAGTCAAATCCAACGAGCTTCCTTGGTTTGGATACTCGAGATGCAATGTACTCGGTAAAGTTCAAACTATTGCTGTACCTCAAACATGAGTCATGAACAGTGTTGAGAGGTTTCATTATATGTTTGTGTATAGTCAGATTCAAGTAAGGGCTACAGACATTGTAGACAAACCCACTTTTGCTAACAATTAGTGACAGATTCCATGAATCAGTCCATTGTTCTCTTGGATTACTGCTAAAATACAGTTTTCCTCGATAGGAAACTAGGATGAATAAACTACTGTTAGGTCATCGGCAAAATAAGACGTTGACCGTCTTAAAAGGATAAGCAAAGAAAAATGTACTGATGCCGGAAAAGACCATGGGTCTACAAGCACACGTCATTATTGAAAAGGAGAAATAGTAATGGACCGATCACAGTTCCTTGTGTAACCCCACTGCTTACACTCACAGGCCTAAAGTAGGAAGATACGAATCGAATAATTTCGCTAAGTTCTGCTACAAAAGATTTGAGCTGAGATAAGGAAGATTCCGTATACTAAATGAAGAACATTTTAGATGAAGAAGCTTGTGTGAGACACTGTCAAAGGCCTTGCTAAAGTCGAAGAACAGAATTATCACTGATTGACCGACATCTCTTTTTTGGGTAACTTGATCAAGAAATTCCAGGTGTGATGTCCAGCTTCAATGTTTAATCATAAACCCGGGTTGAAATGGGCCAATCAGGCTAGACGAAAGAAAAAATGATAATCACTATTCGTGGATGATCTTGTCCATGGTTCTTGAAAGCACAGAAGTCAAGTTAATGAGCCTTTAGTTGATAATAACACTACATGATACTGTTCTGAATCTAGGGGTGATAAGAGATGTTTTCCATACATGAACAGGCTCCATAGTCTATAGATAGATCGAACAGTTTTGTGAAAAGTAATGGAAGTTCTCTATTACCATGTTTCACAGATGATGAAGAAATCCCACCAGGTCCACCGTCATAGTACGTTTTCAGAAAAGCTGTGGCCCGCCTGATGTTGGCGGGTCGATGTTTATATGACAACATTGGAGACATATTGATAGAAGTTTTGGTTTCGATGTTGAGGCATTTCGAGAAATGCTATCTGAATTGTTCACAAAAGTATCAGGGTCGTCAACAGTTCTCCCTTTAACTATGAAGAATTTGGTTATGCTAAGAGAATTCGATATCACACGGGATTTGGAAAGCCGAAGTATTGATAACTCTGGGCTTTTAGTACCAAGGGTTTTATTCTCCATAGTCGTGAGAGACTTACATTTAGATGAATCATTACTGTAGATCGAGTTGAAAATACTCTGAAGCACATACACGTCATGACTCTTGTGATAGCGACGTTTCGATTTTCTCAGCCTTCTCTTAAGGGCTTGAAGGGAATTTTGGCCTTCATTAGCATTATAAGCTACATGGCCAATAATTGGAGCAATGCAGTCGAGACAATGTGTCAGGTTGCGGTATGAGTCGGAAAGCGCAGTGTCAATATTATTTATGGTGGAATAAGATTTCCATGGTAAGCATCGAATGAGAGTTTCGGTTCATCTTCAGGTTTGTTGATCAAACTGCCTGCTTTGGAACACTCTTTTAGCTTTACAGTTCAGTTGCATGGTGTTTGGAAGATGGATAATACTCAATAGGACTCTATGATCACTCATAAAAAATTCATGAGTGACGTGCACTGAGATAGAGTCGATGTTGATTATATGTATTAAATCTAGTACATTATCCCTTGTCATCGACTTCGTACTTGTTTGGTCCATCCATAAAGTTCTAATATTTCAAATAACTTGCTATGTCAGCCCGATACCGAAGTCAGATTCCATGTAATGTTTATCGGAATAAAATCAACTCAGATGATTTTGAATGTAAGCGGTTGGTGCAAATCAGTGAAAATGTTCGTTGACAGTTCTTCAAAGTTAGCATCCGCATGGGATGGTAATTCTGTGATAATTCTGTGGTCCATAGTTTAATGTAATTCAAGTAGAGTCATCATTAATATCAAGACATATTCTCAAATTTACATGCTTAAATGTTCGAACGGTCATAGATAATGATATGTTCCCTATTCCATGGCGTATATCGGATATGAATAAAATGTAGCTTAAAAAGTGATCAGGTTTGAATGATTCGCTCTACTTCTCGGCAGTAAGTACAATATTTGAACTTTCAAGGAGTCAAAGAGCTTCCAGATGATTTATTATGATAATTGGAAGTAATTGAATTATTGCATTGACTAGTGATTCCCGAAACAGCGCAATTTAGGCTCAATAGAACTAGATGAGCGCAAACAAACGTATTGTATTTAGAATTAAAAATCAACCAGGAATCAGGTACAAAATAATTACTGGTTCACACAGACGGCACACTATTTTCATCGAGGATAGCGAGCACTGAATTAAAGAACAAGAAACTGAGAAGTATAATGAAGAAGGAGGTCAGAGTCTTATGAAGGGAGCCCCCAGTCATTGAACCTTTACCCTTTAGAGTAAATGAGTCTCAGAGGTGACCTTCTAATGACTACGGAAGTCCGTTAACCGAAAGCTTTTATTCAATTTAGGACCATTTGAACCATTTGTAAGTACACTTTTGGTCAAATAAAAACTCATTGTGGAGAGTTTTTCCCGTTGAGATATCTGATAGCCTGCGTTCCACTAAAATCCTTCAATGTACTATGACTAAAGCGCTTCATACCGTGGAATACGTTTTAGAAACCTGTGACTGATCTTCCTAGCGAAAATGCGGGAACAAGGACGTTCATCATCTACTCCAGCTCGTTATGAAATGATTCTAGGTCAACAGCATATTCCGATATAATTATGCTCTTACAGTCGGACATATGAAGAAACACCGTAAAAACGAATGACTGATCATCTGAAATAAGTGTATTTGATATCATATAACAGGATGAGGTGAAAGGGTAATCTCTGCAGTTCTGCGATAAGTCCTTATATTGGTGATCCCATCAGTGTTCCTTTCATTTGTCCGTAGATTTTGTTGTTGAATTGAAAATATGTCGTTCAGCATTAACTGATGAGTTCTAGTTAATGTTGACTTTGACGTTTCGCGTACTTTGCGAGATTTGTGCCGTTGGTGAGAAGCAAGGACAAAGTTTCCTTTGCCAAGCTTGGTCCAGTTGAAGTAAATAAGGCTGTCGCATCCCAGGATATCATCATTTCGTCGTTTTTGGCTTGAATGTCATTTATCTGATCGAGGAATTCTATGGGGAACTTGATAGAGGGATTGGATGAATCAACCAAATGTTTCAATATGCGTAAACTTTCTTTCGACGAGTGGTATGTTGGAGTTTCGAGGAGTGCTACGATTGGACGTAGTAGGATGTTTCGTTCGTGTATTTTTGGCCTAATGTGGAGTTGAGGGAGTACTGGCCCATTGTATTTCGTTCTCCATAGATCTTGTTCTGGTGTTTGCCATTCTTTGACGAGCTTGTTTAACGTCTTTGAGATTCGGTTGTCCGACCTTATGACTGGATTTGTGTCCATCAGTTTGTATACGCTTTCATCTTCAAGTACTTCCTTGGCTTTCTTGATACATTCTCACTTGCCCATAATCACTGTAGTGAGTCCTTTGTCCTCTAGAACTGTGACAATATCTTCCATAGCTCTGAGTTCCTTTAGAGTATTTTGTTCTTGTAAAGCCAGTTGAGTGTTGTCTTTCATTCGTCGAGTTAGCGCTACTATGGTTTGTCTTATTTCCTGTCGAGTTTCTTCACTTATTCCTGCAATTTCCAGTGATGACTCTAGTGCTGCGAAGAATTCTAGTTTTGAGGTGTCACTTGCGTTGTAGTTAAATCCTTTTTGGGGTAGATGTTCCTCTGTGTTTGTTAGAGGTTGCTTCAACAAGTTTATCACGCAGTTGTTTGTGTTTTTTCCATGTATGGGTTTGAGATCTTGATTGGTTTCTTCTTCAGGGTGTTTCTTCCTTGTTTTCTGTGTCGTTTGCATGGTATCTCGGTGGCTGTTGTCAAGATTTCTAAATGTCCTGGTATGAGTATCCTTTGTAGTTTTCGCTATGACGAGTTGGTATTCGTGGGTCCTGTAGTATGCATCAGCTGTCATTAGGTGCACCATTTCTCTTCCACTTTGCCCAGCTATTCTCCACCATATTGGGCATTTGGTTGGACGTCTTTATCATACACTTGTTGGTAGAACATACTGACGAAGACACTCAGAAACCACGAGATTGTTGAAACCTTACGGAATAAGTGTAACACAAAAACCAACAAAATCCTTGCAATCAATCCCATGCAAACCAAAGGACAAAATGGCAAAAAAAGGAAAATGGAACATCATCTATGAAATAAGTTGTGCCAACTGCGAAAAATAATACATCGGAAAAAGCGGATGCCCTCTTCATCTTCGCCTGCATGGACATCGGTTGGCGTCCAAACGCCATGACATATCTTCACTTATATCAATGCATGTAGACAACTGAGGACATACATTCTATTGAAGAAATGTACTGATCTCAGATAGAGGCGATTCTACAAACAGAGAATTTTTAGAAGCATGGCGTTCAAGTAATTAAGCAATCAACAAGCACATTGAAATCGATCCAGTTTATCAACCAATCAGAAAAATTATGAACAAACATTAGACCAGAAATCAAAGCATTGGGAGATACAACTAAAAAAAAGAAGCAAACAATGATAAGTTTAAGATCAACAAGAATCAACCGACATCGAGGTCTGCAGGACAAGCTAAGAGCCAAATGTGGAGAAATCCGAACACTTCACTTCTACCTGAAGTTTGTGCTGATGATGTCGTTCAGAAAGACGATGGAAGCTCCAAGATCAAACCATTCAGCTCGGAGAACAGAACTCCATCAAAATCATCCACCTGAGCTACAAATCTTCAACATCTCACAACTTGGATCTGTTTGTATATCAAGATATTTTGAAGTTCATTCATATTAATATGAAGTTTTCTAAGGAATACATCAACGAAAGCAGTTGGATTTAACTAGCTCATACGGAGACGATATAGTTTGAAAAAGCTTTTATGAACTAAGTTTTAATTAAAAATATCAGGCAGTGGTAATAAACATTCAGACTTGTTGAGCACTGAGAAAGCTAGTGAATTCCATATGGTCTTAGTCGCGAGCTATCACACTTGTCATTCACAACAGAAGTGGTCTGAATGCTCAGTCTGTTGATGCTGTGGAGAATTATAGTGGGAATTTCTGTAAACAAGCGGTTTTTTCACACGGACAACCGGAAAAAACTAAGGTATGCATTTAGAAAGTTGTCTCTTTCATTGAAAGATGTCGGTAAAAATCTCCTTATTTTCTCAAGGATGGCGCACAAACAGCACTCTTAGGCATGAATGACCATACTGCCCTAGTTCCAGCTTTCCATGTGGACATCAACAACAACGTGTCGCCTATAAGCAGAGCAAACGTTTGGAAAGTAAATATGTGGAAAGCTGGGTTTCAGAACTTCGAAATAACCATGTTTCATAGCTGTCACTAAGATACATAATAATAATCCGTTGTCAAGGTCGTGTAGACAGGCTTGACCTTGAACCAGCGCGGTCAAGTTTTGAAGACGACTACTTTTCTTCCCTGCTTTTTCACCAATCCCAAGGATGGTGAGCATAGTTTAAATTTTCAAAAGTCCTTAATAAAATAAGGTCTCACCTGGGCAGTGTAGTAATAATTAGTTCGAACAGTTTCTAGTCTATAGGTATTAATACCAAGGCTGGAGTTTATATACATATTTGAAACCATAGTTCCAAATGAATTGAGCGTTGGATAGAGATTTTATAATGAATATGTTTTTGTTATGTCCCAGCGAGCAGAAAAGTATTTCTGACGTTCCTTGACCTAATATAAGCCAGTTCATATTAAATAAATAACCGAAATTAAATTAATTTAATTTAAATTAAATTAATTTAAATTAAATAATTTAAAGTTTTCTGACTTAATGTAAAGTAATTACTTTACATTAAGTCAGAAAACTTTGGAAATACGATTTTTCTACTCGTTGGGATATAAAAAAAGTATATATTTGCTGTTAGCTTGTGGTCTGTCTCGTGAGTATTTCCTTAAATGTCGATGACCTAACCTTAGATCAAAAGTAATGAACCACTCAAAACCCACTAAAGCATCTGTATCGTTTTATTCTTCGTGGCGGAAAACAACTCCGTGTAGGTTTTGTATTCAAGTCCCGATATCTGAAATAGCCTTTTGGTTCTTCGGACACTTCAGAAGTATAACATGTGAATTTCTTAGGGATAAACTAAACAACTTCGAGGAAATTCAAAAGTTGGGACACGTAGTTAAGAACGCAAATATTTAACTTAAATGTAGTAAAGTTCGAAGATGTATGTTAGTTTTAAACAGCTCGTGGGTTTTTAAGGTTTTTAAAGTATTAACTTCCCTAAAGCCAACTCTCTCCTACAGATTCATACGACCGATGTTCAATTTATACGTAAGTCCTCTAGCGAATTATACACACCTACAAATTATCCTACTTTCGCACAAATGTTCCGAGAGAATAATATACTGGCGTCCTTTGACAATGGTCGAATAGTGTAAATGAATTTCTTTGTTTTCAAGCACTCATGCGGTACAAAGTATTTTTTTATTCAATCCAATAACAATCATATGATGCAACTAAGTTTGTTTCAGGCTGGAGGAGAAGTTCATAAAATTCCATAACATTGTTTCTTATAGAGTCTTTATTGTAATGAATAAGCTTTTCTTGTTATCTGCTTTGATGTTGTCAGTTTTTCGTCACGAAACTAGAAATGGGTTTTTATTCTCGTTTCAAAGTGACGATTTTAGCTCCAAATAGGAGTATCCACTGCAATCTCACAATGCTACCCAGCCCTGCTATATAAATTGTACATATTGAGTTTATGGTCATTATTTTAATCCTGACAGCCTCGATGGTTTAGTTTAACGACCATCGGTAAGTGGAAGGTTTGATTGTACTCTTTCAAATAAGTTTATTGGCGAAATCATTAGTTTCCTGTTGATATGATATCAATATCTTCGTGGGAAAAGAATTGCATACCACATTCTTGTGCTCCGAGTTTGCCACCTCTCGGTTTAAGCATTCGGAATACTTATCGAACTTATTGGATATGCCTACAGGAAGTGTTGTTGGAAGTAGGGTGGACATTTTTTTTCTTTCATGCTGCTAGATATGATCACTTTAAAGCTGTGATTTTTGTAAATGGCTTCTTGTTGTGGTTTGTTTTCATGAACGGAAGATAGCCTGCCACGCAATGCTGAAGCAATAGATTAGTGGTCAGTGGGTTTCGGTTTCCAACTACTGGACTTTAGTTTTGAGTACCATTCAACCCACTTCGCCTTGGGCAGCGGGATAATACCACTACCTCTCGTACATAAAGTGTGGCTCAAAGCTGACTACAGGGATCAGGATTTCATAAATGAGTAACACTGACTGTATGACAGGAGGCTAACAATCATTAATATTTATGATATCAACATATAGCATGTAGCAGCTAAGTTATGCTTCAAATTAAACACATATTTGAAGTGTTATTTGTACAGTTTCGGTGGTTTTCGATTTGCCGCCGCCTTCAGTGAATTAATACACTCTGTAAGGTTGAACTTTGTCTTTGTAGCCCTGAGGTAGGTACAAAGCCTGTGCTATGGAGCTCCCAACGCGCTATCATCTTGATCATTTTATTTGTATGGATATCTTATTATGGTAGTTATTCATCAATAGAATTTGTGGCTGTACTGTTTCCGATCTACCTAAATTGTCCTGTCAGTTTTTTGCAAATCTTCCAAACTGTCGGCAGTTGTAAAATCAGTCATTATCATTAAAGTCTGACATAAAGATGAGTTACCATAAACTGCCACGTAAGCACAACATTAAAAGTTAGTTTTAGAACTTATATTCTTACTTTGATGCGTCTCTGATCGTGCGATTTCCGTGTAGCCGCTGGTAGAATCTCTATTCTGTGTTATTTTCCTCTAGCATCACAGGAATAGAAGATTCATCGACACTTTGGAACGTTCATGTATCCTATCAACTTTGCTTATCTCTTAGCGACATTTAAGAACGGTGGTGCTTTTAGATTGGACTTTTAACTGTGAACTTCATTGCTTCCAGAAATGCACTAAGTCCTATTTTCTTTATTTCATCTCTTTGATAGGGAGAAACTGAGAGGACTAGTTTTTAGACCAATTATATTCTACTCCACGGTCTTCATGGTGAAGACTAAACTTTTCTGTATCTGGCAGGAACCATGATATTCTCTTCCATAGAACCCTGATTCATCAAATGATATGTCATTGTAATGTATACCAGCAATGTAGACTTTCGAAATCTTGTTTCAACAGTCATTAATGAGGGTATTGTCTGAAGATATTATCATTTCTCCAATATAACGAGTTGCTTTGCAAATCTGGGTCTCGAAAACTTCCCCAACTTAACTTTAGTTGACTCTAGAAATTCACTAGTTCGTCAATTGCTTAACCTCATCTGAATAATCCACTTTGTTTGAAGTCTCAGACCCCTTAGTATCAGTTGTCTTGGTATTAGTTTTATTTTGCGGTTTTTCGGGAAGAACTGTTTGACTCGGTTCGGCTCCCACATGACTTTTAACATTTGTTTTTTCTAGATTATCTTAATGGACTATCACTCATGGTAGTTTTTCTGTTTCTTACCTTGAAGACTTCACTTCTTACTGCAGTTCCTGACAGGATACCTGTCAACCACAAATAATCTGGTTACCTGCAATGGATAATGGAGTATTTTGTAGGTTACTACTGTCTTTTTTATATATCACATAAACTCAAGATGATCCAAAACAAAATATAGAACGTATTTTCGAAGTCGAAAAGCTTTTTGGGTTTCCGTCTAATGTATGTTTGGTTTAAATATATAGACTCATTTGTAGAAACTAGTAACTTCAAATCGCGTGTTAGTTGGGGAAGGTGTTTTGACAAAGATATGTAGAAGAAAGCCGAAACTGAGGCACTTTTTCCTATTTAGTGATGTGTTAATCTATGGAAGGATTGTAGTAAATAGGAAAGTTGTAAGTTTCATTTAATTCTGAATTCCATAGCTTCGTAACCCTCAGTTCATAGACCTCGCTGACTCCTGTGTTAAGAATGTTGTGGACAATGGAAGTAAGTGAAATCTATAGTCTAACTAATTTAGTCTACCGGAATGGATTTTCAATTCTCAGTCCAAGAAAGTCATTCACGGTTTATGCAAGCACTTCTGAAGAGAAAACGCAATGGGTAGTTCATCTGAAGAAATGTATCTCAAGCTCTGCTTCTTCTGGTAAGTCATATAACAACTAGAATATTTACTTTTTTACAACACATTGTTTAGGTATTTAAGACAATTACATCCAGTTTATGACTTGATATTAAGCCAGTATATGTTAAGAAAGTTTCAAACAAATGTTTATTTATGCAAATAGGATGTGTCGAAAGTGACAGATTAAATAAGATCTATTTATGAGATTCTTGTAATTAACCACATCAAACTAGGTTTTTTCAATGACCGAACGATAGATCAGGTTGATCCCTATAATATACCTATTGTCATTCAATGTTTCTCTAACTAGATCTACCTAAAGGAATTTATTCGTTAGCTCTAGCTAAAAACGATATATTTTTAGTAACCTATTGGATAAGCACGATATTATTAGCTTCTGTTAACGTCACTTTGCAAACCATCATTTATAAAGAGTTTGTGTTGCTTGACCTCACTTTGAGCCTTTACAATATTTTTCGTTTCACTCATGAGAAGCTCAATCTCACTAGTTCATTTCATAGTAGCATTCGTGATGTAGCCTCAACAACCACGTTCAATAGTATTTCCGGATAACTCTCGCCTTAAGTCTTGTGTCATTAGTTGTAAACCCCAATTCCTAAAGTTAAGGAACTTAAAATTCTTCACTTTATCCATATATTTTCCAAAATCTTCCACAGGTGAATTACATTCGTTGCACTTTTGACTAGTGATAACATTTTAAGGACCCTTCTGCTTATCAACATTAGTTCCTTTGTGTTATGAAAATCCCCAACGCTTACTTGAATATTCTTCAATGAGTGCTAAACATTAGTTCCCGTTAATCTTACATGTAAATGATCATTTGGTTAATATTGCCAAATAAAGTATAAGCAGCGGTTTAGTTGGGGTGAAGGAAAGTTGCTGTCGTTTAAAATTGGAAGTGAGCGTAACTTATTTGGGGCAACTTTGATGTTCTGTATCATCAAAAACCTGTTAGTGGGATGGTAACTGGGAACTAATAAAGAAGTTCAGATATCTAGAACCCCAACTGCAATAATTGTTTGAATTATAATGCTTTGAGCCTTTTTAGTCATATCCTACTATACCAGGTTCTCAATCAAAAGCACATTTTAGCATCCTTACCAGTGGCTGGTATTTAACTCAAGTCAGAATTTCTGGTTTAAATTGCCCCTGTTAGAGGTTTCACATAATTTTTTCACGTTTGTGAATGGTCATTACTCAAATACACCTAGATTCTCACAGTACGACGTTGGCAGCTGAAACTGCGTCGTGTACATGGTGCAGTGCAATTGGCATTTTAAGAAATGATTTTGAGCCCATATATCTATCCAACTTGAAAGCATGATGATTGATAAGCCTAAGCAAAATAGTGTTTTCTACCATGAAAGTTTTGGGTTTGATGCCTTTGAATGCCACTGAGATTTAGTTAGTATCCCAAAAATTAATTAAGTCCCTTATTTGATTTTTCCTGACGAATATCCTTATTGGGATTTTCTCCAGCTTCTTTATCTTTTATTTTTTTGTACTATTGCTGACATTCAACATCATACATTTCATTTTGGCTTTTACCAACTCAGTTATGGCGTAGTCGAAACGTCAGATGTTGTCTGATGTAGGGGTAAGTTGTAAAAAAATTAAGGGTGGTTAAACAAAGACGTGTTATCTGTCCATAAAGACACTGAATGTTGGGCCGAGCCATTTAGGTAGGTGCAGACTACCTAAATGGGGTTCGTGTGATTACCGTAACCTATGGTTGGAGACTTCAGGTAATATGGCTTAAAATCGTTCGCAGTGGTATAGGTCTATTCACTATTTTTAAATTACCTTGCAAATTTGTTTTGTTGGACAAATCCATATTTCCTTCCCGAATGTTATTTTCGGTGCCTAATTTTTTCGATCACCGCTAATACTAATACTACTTATGCTAATGCTATTAGATTTATACCGACAATCTTATCTCGCTGTACTAATGAGGTATGGCAACTTGAATTGATATACACATATACCAGATTCTCCGCTGTCTAACTGACTAGCTGAGTGCATATTCGATTGTTTACATTCTCCGAAGTTTTATCTCGAAGTTAATAAGTCATTAAGTAACATATAATACTTGTTAAAGAAGGGTCTATTACAAATTAGTGGTTAGATCTCTGTTAAAGAAAGGAAATCAGCCAGAGAATTTAAGTATGACCAATTCACAAGATACAGTGAAATATGCTTCTTTTACTCCATTTTCAATCATATCTTATTAAACAATAAATAAATGGACAAGTTCATTACGAGATCGTATTTAGTTGCTACATCTGTGATAAGTTATTACACAATGACAGTACATTTGAGTCTGACTAATTAATTCTTTTTATCTGTTTTATTTGATGAATCCATTCATAAATTTCTAACCTTAATGAAGGTATGCAATACGATTCAGTTAAAAAATCTCCAATATGGATTCCAGACTCAGAAGCATCTCACTGTATGGTATGTGGTACTACTGAATTCAATCTTGTTCATCGAAGAGTAAGTTGTTTAAAGTATTTTAAATTTGTTCTAATTATTCCTGGCTATTTATATACATTGCTTTAGCGTTTGATACACGACGTGATGAACATGCATCGAATTTGCTGAAAGTATAGACTTCTTCCTGCATAGCTCATAGATTTGACACGACGTGATTGTCAACCTGAGTACAAAATTAAAGAAAACTTGAGGTAATTAAGAAAGAAGCGTAGAAAGTCCACATACTGTTTCGTGCTCTCAAATAATCAACTCGTCAAATTTTAAAGTACTGTCAAACTTTAAATTACGTAGACAATTATTTAACCAACAACACTTTGTCTGACATTTTCCCGTTTTTCATGGTCACCCCATTCTGTTATCAATACTAAAGTTCTAGAAATAAGTTTATGTGTTTACGTGTAAAACCCCAACCTTACTACCCAGAAGTTTTCTTCACATCAGCGTCGCTATCACAACTAAGTTTAAGCATCGAATACTTAATTAATCTTCTACTGATAAGAATTCTACACCTAACAATATATTTCCTTCATGAATAAGCTATATTTGACTTGTAAAACAGTCGATTAGTGGTTGAAATACTCATTTTTTGACTGACAGGCTGGAGATTCAAACCCCATCCCATCTTCTTCGATCCGGAAACTGGATAGTACATCACAAATCACAATACGAAAAATGTAACTTAAAACACAGTACATAAACCTGTAATTCATATTATTCCACGCCTAGTAAACATTTGTTTCGATGGTTATACCTTATAGCTAAATGTTAAAGTACTTCAATTATGGTTAACATTGGAAAGAGATGGAGGGAAAAATAATATAGTTGAGTAAAGCTGAGGTTTGTATGTTTGTGGTTTGTTTAGTTTATTTATAAATGGATGGTCAATTCAACTTGTAGTAGTTTTGTATTACTCAGTTGTGTTATGACGTGCGATGTCCGAAACTGATACTGATACACAAAAGTTCCTATGTGCAAGCCCCCAACCTTGTATTGATGAAAAAGAACTTTGGTGGGCTAAACGGAATCAGATGCAAGAGCACTCATATATATATATATATATATAATGTTCACTTTAGAAAAAAAACATTTCTTGGTCAATAACATGTACTTGTCATCCGGAGATTTTAAATTGAAACATGGTCTTCTCGTTTAACTACTTTTGATTGGCCCACTGTACCACGTTGATATTTTTGATTGAAATATATCAAAAAAGGGGACAATCCCGAAAGAACTATTACAAATCAAACTGAAATTTATATCCATTTTTGACGAATGAATGGATAACGTGTTTGGCGTTCGAAACAGAAGGCACTGTAATCGAATCCCGGAATGAACAACTCTCATATGTGCGTACATCCAGCTGACTAGTTCCAAGTAGGACGAAATACAGGTCCTTAATTCCACTGCTAGCCACCTTTCATTTATTTTGTGAAAAGTGAATGGTTAATAGAAATGTCTGTATTATTGAAGGTGAACAGTTATTGTAAGGAGAGAATTTCTTAAACGTTGATTTACTAGCTAACTGTCATGCATTTTGTAATTATTTTCAAGATAGAATTTTTTAAGATTGAGCTTTTAACTGATTTCTGTAATCCTTTAAAAATGCAGGCAAAGTAATGTTGGATATTCATTTTGATAGAGCTCGGTTTATGCGGCCAATGTAATCTGTTCCACATGAGCAAGTAAACTGTTAAGCTTTCTCTTTAGGCTAAATCAACGTGCGTCTATCAGTTTACTTGCTCATACGGAGCAGGCTATATTGATTTCACAAAGCAAGCCTGGATTTCGAAAGGGTTATAGGAGTCAATCGAAAGCTCAATCATGGAACATTTATTTAATTCTGGTCACTCCTCTTTACCAGAAACCTCCTTCAAAACCATACTTACAGTTAGAAGAGTCAGCTCAAGAGGAATAGAAAAATAATTTAATATTGATAAATAATAAACGAATCCATTTTAAATTTTATTAGGCATAAGAATTAACAAACGATCGACTAAAACCAGATTTCTATACTTTCATATTCAATTTTTTTTTTAAAAAAAAGAAATTTTGTTTAGAAAACTTCATTTGATGAAATTTTATTATTTAATTTAGTGCTGTTATGGAATGTTTACATCGGAAGTTTATACTGTGGTCACATGCAATTACGATACCATAATAATTGAAATCATACCTTTTCTAAGTACTAACATAGTTCAACGTAAACTATTAGTCTAAAATAACACCGTGTTTATTTAGTTGTATCGTTTTCTTGAATTGATCATCATATGAGAAAGCCTATTAAATATAATGATTTTTTTATTATGGATGAAATTTTAATGTTTATTTTGTGTAAATTGTTACTGTGTCAGTATTGTTTTCGGGTCAGTGAACGTGTTCAGAGGTAACTTATATATATAGTCATAATATATTCTGTAAATGCCTGCAAATACCCTGGTACGGTCGAGAGTGGGGAGAGTCCGCTCTCCCTCTCTCTCTCTCTCTCTCTCTCTCTCTCGAAATGCTCTCACATGGCCACGCGTATATAGCCTCTGCCAGGGAAGTCCTACTCACTGCCGCCTCGTGGCCGCGGTGTTGTTTACGAAATTGAGAGGATGAAAAGCGAATGTCCAGCGCTTTAACCGGGTTGATGGACATGGAGGGTCCACCTAGGGGAGTTGGAAAACTCTGATTCCAAACCAACGGTGCACATGAGCTCCAGTATCCTTAAGGAGGAATGGCGTATGAATCAATCGTTGGTCACCAGCTACCATGGATCAGACCTTTAGGTCAAAGGCTCCGGGTGTAATCCCTTATGAAAACCACCTGCTTCCGTTTGGGAACCTGGGCAGTATCACAGCCCTCACACAAATCAAATGAGATTTGTGTGGCGCATATATATCTGGTGCCCATTTGTACCAATATTTATGTGTTTAAATAACTAATAAATAAAACTGGGGGAAAAAACTCGTCGTATATGCCTTGGTAAAGCAAGAACAAGAATTTTAACAGAGTTATTACGTAATCTTATTTATTTCGTGAATTTACTTCAATTGCTCATAACCTGAAAATTATTGCTACATTAATTATAAAAACAAAGAAAAACGGCGTAATAAAGTTAAGTCTTCCCGATTACATAAATGAGGCACTCTCTTTCTTAGGTCGACCAATGGAACGATTCCATCAGATATGAGATCTTCACACCCTGTACTAGATGCCCAATCAAGCATCCTATCACTCACACGTTAAGCCAGTTTAGATCAAGAACACTTTACGAGACTATCACGTATATTCTACGGTAGCAAAATAAAATAGTAGAATCAGATATCTGTCTATCTATTGTCTGTCTGGAAATATCGATCAATCACCATGTACTTTCGTCTACATAACATGAGTGTAGAATATTTTATATCACAAAATTATTGATTAAATTGTTCAAGTTGAAATGAATGTAGGTTTTTAAAACTATTTACGTTGAAGAGTCAAAAGAATCACTCACACAGTTATACGAATATTCTAGAAGAGATAACTGAAGAAATCACAGAAATAATTTTATAAATGGAAGATTAGTGTCAGAAGACTAGCTCTATTTTTGTGAATATTGAATAACATTAATCATCTATGTGAGGAGCTGCTCACTTATAATATGTATTTTTCTACTTGTATACAATGAAAAGTACGATCTAAATCCCTAGCAACGTGTTTGTTTCTGCATGATGTGTAACGAATCGAATTGGTTTTTATTGGTTAGAAAGGTAGTGCCATATAGTATGGGATCAAGCTCACCATAATCAAGAACTCAACTTTCGGGTTTTGGTGCGAAATTCAAATACCACGTATAACAAAGATTATAAGTACCTTTGTATAGCACTCAAGACCTTTAAATCGATAAAAAATTACTTTCCGCTACCACACAGTAAAATGATGGTGTTAAATGTCTCATATACTCAATATCTTTCTCCATAGGTTGTATATAACAGGCGATTAGACACTGCTTTTAAATTCTAACCCTAAAACTTTAATCCTGAAACAAACCTTAACCTATTGACACTAGATCAAAAAACGCCTCTTGTATTTTTGTACGAAATTCATCCATCTGCTTGGCTACAGAAAGTGTTCTCGTTATTGGCTGATAATCATTTTGTGATGAAAGTTGCAACTCTAAACCCTATATCCGTACCATAAATATCTAACCCTCACTGGGAACAAAGTGGAATCTCTTAAAAATCTGTGTGGGTCTTTAGAACTATCCAAAAGACAGATAATCTACGTCTATAATGACGTATTTATTTGTCATTGTTCCTTCAATTTACGGAGAGTTACCTGTAGCAGACTTGAATAGACCCACTAAATATGCAAAATCTGCATACACTTTGTAATATTATTGGTATCTTTCACATAAACCATGCACTTACAAAGTGTTTTTTTAATTGATCAAGAACTAGCTGGAAACTCATTGCAGTTGTTCTAAGCTCGTCCCTGTACTGTGCGGTCTCCAGAAAGGCTTTACTTTATTAGCTAATTGTCATATTAGTAACAATGAACCACGGGTTTAATGATTAAAGCGCCGACATTTCAATCTTTTAATCTCAAGCTTGTTTCCTACTACACTCACTTTGGTTTGAGACACTGGGTAGTAGTAACTTACTCGAAACTTAGGTTCAAAGTTTCCTGTCGACCACTTCCAACTACCACCTTACATCTCAACACAATGTGTGTGATGCCAAGTCCCTTAGACTAGTAGCAGAAATGCAACTTGGTCGATTCAATTGTATCAACATTAAAAATACTTTACAAATATGACTCTGTTCATTACTCAGTTATCGATTATTCGTATCACTAGTTCTAACACAAGCTATGTGGCTGAAAACTAAGTAAACAAACCTGTTCTTGGCAAATAAGTTACATTACGCAAATAGTATTAGTAGCTCTCGCTTTAAAAATTCAAGGCTCAAATGTGGAGCTGAAAAAACTGTACATTTGGATTACTTAGTTGCACTTATTTTTATTATTATTATCGGTTTTTCTTTCATATCCATTTTTCCTGTTATTTTAGCATCATTGTCGACATTGTGGCAAAGTTGTTTGTGATAAATGTTCTACTTATCGTTGGATACTTCCCTATCAAGGTTCATCACGTGTACGTGTTTGTTCAGTATGTCATACTGATTTATCGACTGAGAAAAACAACTCACTCATTCGTAATAATCAACAACAATATCAGTGTGAAAAAGAGAACAGTCTATCTAGTGTTACTACTTGTGTGACTAATAATAAAGTCGGTGTCACCAATGAAACGACTGACAATTGTATAATTACACCAAGTAAGTTGTCTCAATGATAATGACGGCTAAATTCTTCTATTTATATACTTATGTATGTATTTACTGTGTTCATTTGTGCACTAATCAATGAAACTTTAAGTGTCTGCTTGCGTGTTAGTCCATGTCCCTAATAAAACTTACCAAGATGTTGAACACTGTCCAAGTTACTTTTATTTAATCAATACTTTTCAGAATCAACCCCCAGTGTAATATGGTGACCAAGCTGTAAATTGATTTTAGAGGGATCTATAAATCTGATTTTCTTCAATCTCCTACAACACTTATTCATAATGATTTTCTCGTTGATATTTTGTATACAAGCGTGTTATTTAATTTGATACACTGGGTCAATCAAACATAGGTCAGATAAGAATTAAGAGATGCTAGCGGGTGCATGCTATTGGTCGAACATATGGCTTCACTCTCTGAGGGATTTGCGTCGATATTTATGTATTAGCTGTACACATATTCTTGATTCGGTTAGCTAATAATAGCTTCTCATTTACATTCTACTGCACAGCTGTCTTGTCTTCTGACGCCATATGAATTAAGGGTCAACTTCACTAGGCCCCTTCGTATCACTGCATATCATTTAGTCGATTAGCACTCTTTTACTTTATTTTAATAATCGAAAATTTATCCATCAAATCATAAAAATCCTACCCCATAATGTGGTAAAATTCAAAATCCGATATATTTATGTTCCTTCCTAGTCTTATTAGTTAAGCACTTAAATTACTACTAATATTAATACCTTCCTAAAATCTTATAGAACTGCAAATTTACTGGTAAGTGTTTTATAAATTTTGTAACTAAACTAATCTTGGAAGTAAACTTTTGTGGTTGTATTTCTGAAGTATGTTACTCGTAGCTGATTACAGACTGGAAAGAAATTCCACATTTATTCGCTTCCAATAGGACGGTCTTGTTATACGATAACAATGCTTCAACAGTAATTGTTCCACGAAGAAAGAAAGCAACTCTTGGCAAGATAGCTTTTGCTATTCCCTGGGAGAAGTTAAAAATCCAATACAACTAGTCTGTTCACATTACTAACCGTGATAGACTTGGGAATAAAAAAGAAAATTACTAGTCAGACGACGTAATTCATTTTCGTATTGGTGTATTAAACGTTTCCATTGATGTTTAGGACTGCAATTGATCAATATTTTATTGGCATATGTGCATCCTGTGCAGATTGCCTCGATATTACCTTAAATCACAAGCATTATAAGCTAGTAATAGAACCCTGGAGTAAAAATCAACTTTAGGATGTAGGTGCATCCAGCTGACGAGTCCCAACTAGAACAAAACGCGCATCCTGGATTCCAATGCTATCCACCATCCATCTCTGCTTAATCAGAAGACGATTATTCTTAACGTAATAAACATAAGTTTTTAATTGGCTTTAACTTAAACCTCTAACCTGTGTATTTAAAAATAGTCAGTGATTAACTTCCACCTGCCTTGGTAACAAAAGAGAACCAATCATTTCTGACTTGTTTTCTCTTCAATTAATTGTAATTACAACCTGATATTATTTATTTATTTATTTAAACACATAAATATTGGTACAAGGAAGCACCAGATAAATATGCGCCTCACAAATCTCATTCGATTTGTGTGAGGGCTGTGATACTGCCCAGGTGCCCAGACTGAATCAGGTGGTTTTCTTAGGGGGCCACACCCGGAGCCTTTGACCTAAAGGTCTAGTCCACAAGGCAGTGGAGCATCGTAAGGAGATGCAGTCCCATGGTAGCCGGTGACCAACAGTTGGTTCATACGCCATTCGTTCCTTCAGGATCCTGGAGCCCATGTGCACCGTTGGTTTGGAATCAGGGTTTTCCAACTCCCCTAGGTGGATCCTCCACATCCATCAACCCGGTTAAAGCGCCGGACATTCGCTTTTCGTCCTCTCACTTTTGTGAACAACATCCCCGCCACGAGGCGGCAGTGAGTGGGACTTCCCTGGCAGAGGCTATATATTCGCGTGGCCATATGAGAGCATTTCGAGAGGGAGAGCAGACTCTCCCCACTCTCGGCCGTACCACGGCATTTGGGGGCTTACAACCTGATAAGTCTAATTTACACGTCTTTTTCTTTTTAAATCCTCTATATTCTTATTATATTACTTAATAAGAAAAGTTACTTTAGACAATTCTAGAACTAGCACTCTAAGTAATTTAGTGGGAAGTTACTAAACGGTAGATCTAAAATATAAAGCCGAATCAGTGAAGAACTAGAAAACCTCTTCAGCATCACAGCACATATATCAATCAATCGTAATGTTTATCTAACCTTAGGGAAGAATGATATTTACCATCGATTAAATAATGACTTAAAATACTTTAGATTGTTATGGAAAACAATCATGTATGATTGTGAAGACGAGATGATGATGTACTTGTAGAAACGCCTGGTATTTCGTTGCGATGGATATTGTATAAAAAGCTAGTAAGAAATGGATCTTTCTCCATCTATTATAAGCTGACAATAAAGCAAATTATGTTGTGTTAGTGATGTATTGTGCCTCAGGAACCCAATGTCGGTTGCACGAGCTATGATAGATTTTTCAGAAGTACCTGGTATACAGTAGCACAAATACATCGAGAATGTTGTTTTTTTAAATCAATAATGCGAATGGAGGTGACTTTCAGCGAAGTTGGTAGATTACTAGAAATCTATGGAACAGTATTACTCAAGCATATATGCAGTAGATGGAGGGAAATAAAAGTGAACTGGTTAAGTAGTAGACCTATCTAAATGTAGTAGGCTTTAAGCATATTGGATAGAGTTAAAAGGATATTTGAGAAAATGCCGAATAAATTAGCATAAATGCTCGTCCCATCTATTTAGAAATATATCCAATATAACACCACTATCTACACTGATGACCGGAGAAAGCACAAGTATCTTAGATTGTTAGGTCGGCTTACAATAAACTCTAGAGAGGCTCATAAAGAGACCAACCAATCAGCGATTAGTTAGAAGCTATGCTACTAAAATGCTACTAAAATAACAAGGTCCTGATTGGCTGTTAACATACTGTTACTATGGGATCTCAAGGTCTTTTAATTACTATAAAACCCCTGTTTTTCTGTACATAATTGAACCTTGTAGTAAAGTGCTTCTCTGATACTCGTGTCTTCTCTCTGGTCTTTCAAGTCGCTGAGTAGTGCTAGCCTGGGGTTATCCGAATAGCTAGGATCCGAAAAAAGCGTTCAACCGTACAAGACATATCATAGATGGTTTGGATATTCTCAGAAACCACTATAGCACACAAGCCTATGTTGACCCGACAACTGGGGTCCACACAAATAACTCTGAAACGGTACAGAGCCGACTAAGGAACCATTAACACCTTTATAAAGGGTCACAAGGAAAACATTTAGCGAGCTACATGGATAAATCTCCTTACAGAATGGTTTGTAGATGGAAGCCATAATAGCCCATAAAAAAACCTGAAAAAGTCCATTAGTAATATGGAAACATATTTTTTTGAGAAATCTTTCATTTCCTTCTATACATAATTTATTAAAATTTGCCGTTAACATCTCAACATTTTTCAGTTGTATATTTTGTGCTTACCGATTAGACTTACTAGCTTATATGTAGCTGGAGAGAAAGCAACAAACCAACACTGAATTCATTTTATTCTACAAACAATACCATTCTTGTTTCGTTTATGTTTCATAAAAGGGAACCAATCTCATGAAGTTTTTCTCCTTAATTTAATACTTGATCGATTGATTTCTTTATCTTGTCTACTGCAATTTCAGCCTATCTTGGTGATGTAAATATGATTAATGATGAATTAAATACTGAAAGTGATACAGATTCAGATACCACTGAGGTAAGCTCCAATTATTCATATCACCAAAATGTAAACATTATCTATCTGTAAACAAAAAAATTAATGTGACACGGTAGTCAAGAAACCGGATCATATGCTCAACTGTAAACCATACTATTTGGTATGACTATGACTTCAAAAAACCGAACCTTATGAATTGATGTTGGCTGTTGTAAAAGTAGGTTTAAAGAGAGAACTAGTGACGTCCAGAACCAAAACTTAAATTCAGTCTATGTTTATCTAAGTTATGTTAATTGGTACAGACCAGCTGATTGAGGTCCACGCAATTATCGTGACCAGTGGTTGGAAATATTCGGTGATATGGCTTCAGAATTACTCACAGTGACACAGATACATCCTGGATTTCTATGATCTATTTTCAATGCACTTTCACAAAATTAACTTATCCTATAATTTTGGAAAAGTGTTTTTTTTTCTTAAAGTTGTTTGTATCATTCAACATGAATGTCCAGGTAACAGTAGTTCAATTTCAAACCATTCATTCGACATTGATCTATATACTCTGTAGTCAATTAGTCAGTCATAAGCTACATGGTACCTGTCACATGTGTACATCTGGCCAACTTGCGATATCACACCAAGATAGTCAGTCAAGATAAATACCAATGTAGTAGGAGAAGTTGTAGTATCAGTTTTAGCTCAAAGTGATTGATCATGTAGTATTGTGGTTCAATAAGAGAGAATAAACTCATCCAGTAAAATTTATAAAATAATTTGACTTCATAATGTAAGGGTGAGCAAAAGTGAATGGATCTGTCCTACCATGACTGATTTTGGTGCAACATCTAAATTTACTGCTCAAGATAATCGCCAGGATTCCAACGAAAAGTATTCTTTATCTACAACATGGACTGATGTCACGTTTTTGTATGGCCTGTATCTAGTGTATGTAAAATTTTCCCTTAGAGTTATCAAAACATGATTTGCGTGTCACTGCCTTAAGAACTCCAACGTTTATCTTCAACACTTCATGTTTGGTGTTAGCGTTGCTGGTACGGTATTATTGTCAGATTAGCTGAGTTGGTCTTACGATTGTTTCCTCAACAATCTAAGTGTTTTGAAATGTAGGCAACCGATTAGGTTAATTTACTGAGTGCCCTTTTGATTGTTTACTTCTGTATATTGATCTAAACTAGCACCAATTCCAGCCTTGTATTGTGCTTGTACACTGAATCAAACTGATTGGTAACTTCATATAGTACCCATCTATATTTTGTCTTCATGAGCGTAAGCGTTTGCCAATGGTATTTCGACCTTCCAGATTTTTATCACCTATCAGTTGAAATCATGATACAAAGTCTTAACCAAGTAACAAAACTTTTCTTTGTTATTTATTCATAAATTACCTTCATGGTTATGATAACTAATCACAGTTAATCCAATTAATCATTTCTTATTATGAAATAACACTCATGGACTAGATACGTTACGTAATGATTATATAATGACATATCGATTATAAACTAACATTAATTATTTGGAAGAAAGAGGATTAATACTAATCAAAGTAATTATTCGAAAATCAAGCTGTTGCTACGTTGCATAATATATAAAAAAGGGAAGAAAGAACTAACAACATATTTTGATGAATGGTCAGTATATAGTAGTTATGTAAGAATCAAGAGACGAATGTAGAGAATAAGTAAAATACAAAAATGGAAGGAATAAGATAATTGTTTACCGAAATTATGCTACAAACTTCGCTATACCGATGGCCAAGTTAGCGAGAGTGGTTGTACAAACTTCTTTTGGATACAAAGGTTCGGTTTGTGAATATGAATTGCGATGGCTTCAGCTATGTGCAATAGACGAGCTCGTAAACCATGTGGCAAATTTGATGGAATATGGTAGATAACCTTAAAAGCTTTATTCAGTTCAACTTGATAACCTGTGTCCACCAAGTGAGCGAGAATGGAACTCTTAATCACTATTACCTGTCATTTGCTCAACCACGATGGATGATGTTCTGTTATTCGTTGATGAACTTGCCCAATTGTACGTCCTATATAACTGGTTCCATAGGAGCAGTTGAATGGTAAATACACATAAATGTGGCGAATTCAGGCAATCTGTCTTTATTAACCGTTCTTATTGTGTGGCGGTTGTAGAAGACGGTACTCAGTCGAGCTGCATTAAATGTTTTCTATACTGCCTTTCTTAATCTCTGTGTCACGATTTCTTCCGTAGCATCATTTAAGAATTGTAACTTTAGGAACAATAGCTTCTTCAGAACTACTACTACTATATTACTGACCATTCATCAAAATATTTTGTCAGTTCTTTCTTCTCTTTTATATATTATGCAACGTAGCAACAGGATTAGTATTAATCCTCTTTCTTCCAAATAATTTCTGATTATGTTAACAATTCCATTTTATAGTTGAAAGTGTGAGTCAATTGAAGCTAGACCACCATGGAAAACCTGGAAGCACTGGTCGACCAGTGGAGTTTAAACCACATCTGTCGTGAGATATCAACTGACTGAAGACGATCGGTGAACGGTTGCTCAACTTCGTGGATCAGTTGAAGTTAGACATTAACACCGTTGGATGCCGGCTCAGTGGTCTATCGGTTAAGGGCTCTGGCTCGAGACTGGTAGGTCCTGGGTTCGAATCTTGCGAGTGCGGGATCGTGGATGCGCACTGCTGAGGAGTCCCAAAGTAGGACGAAACAGCCGTCCAGTACTTCCAGGTTTTCCATAGTGGCCTACCTTCAATTGACTCATGCTTTCAACTATGAAAATACTAAATCTCCACAAAACCCCTTCTGATAATTCCATTTTAATTTATGACTTGAATGATAAATTAGAACATTTTTTTATTTGTTTTTAGGATGAAAAAGTTGACAAATTCATTCATAGTTGATTTTATATATCTAGGCAATACTGTATATTTAAATATATCAAAATAATCTGAAACAAAAACGAATATATATTTACCTGATTCAAAAGTATGGAACCTCAATATTCTTCCCTTTACTTCCAATTCTATAGAATGTCAAACTACTAAGTATTTAATCAAGTTTTATCATGCGTTATTATCTCGTTGGTTTTTTTCTTGTTGTCTTCTTCTCAGATTACTCCTCACTTATCGATCTCTTTTTTATTCAATATTTTAATAATATACACTCTCCTCATTATAATTTGTATGCTTATTTCTTTTTATTGTTTTGTATATTGACAAATTTTTATCATGCAAAGTTTTCTTGTTTTTATTGGTGATTGATCTAGAGGAAAAAAAAAATGATTTTTCAGTATAAAATTATACAAGTCTGATACAGCTTTTATTGATTTTTGTTTGTTTGTTTTTTGTATTTGGCTCGAAATGTGATTTATCAAATGAAGAGATAGTTATAAATGTTTTTTTTTCATGAAGTTGATATTTTTGTACTGTTTTAATGTTGGTAGATTATGTTAGTATAAAGAAGAATTCAATGTAATACAACTATGTTGCTTACACAATTGTACACTTAGGAATACCAATAATTTTCAATAAAAACAAACGAATAGTTAAGTATCATCTATGTTACATATGAAAAGTATTGATGTAATTTACTAGTTAAGACTGAATATATAAAATCAAAAGAAAGAATCATAAAAAATAAGTAATAGTAGTATTTTTCGTAACATTTCGCAATGTGACCCTGCAATAGTGATTTTGGAGCTGACTAGAAGAGGATCTTAGGTGAAAACGATGAACTTATAGATTTTTACTACTATGAATGAAGAATGTAAATAAACTATGAAAAGCGAGAATATAAGGGTTGATGCAGCTTTTTCATAACTTCTTCGAAGTTAATGACACGTTGTTTAGCCAACCTCGTATCGAAATTTATCTGCCTCTTACTTAGCTTGATCATATCTATGATTTCTACGGCATTCTCATAATCGTTTTCAAATCTTTGCCAATCTTATTCCAAACCCTCAACTGAACCATTGTGATCTCAATTAGATTGGTTCACTCTAACGAGGCTACTGTTAGGAAGAACCAAGGATCAGCTTTAATCACAATTCCTGTGCAACTATCAATTAACTAAAAATCTTAGAAGTATATTGAGCGTCTGGCTTGGAGAGTGATCATGCTGTGGGGATAGGTTTATGATCTCGACTAGGTATATCCTTCGGTCATGCTAGTTTTCCGGGATACGATGCATTTATTGATACCTAGTTACGTAGTTTCTTCATTGTTCAGCTAGCACTTCTCAGTTTACGGAAACATCAAGAATCTTGATATAGTTTCGTATCCGAAATAGCTGTTTATTTTTTGTTGACGTTCAAGATAACACTTCCTTAAGGCTTTTCGGTCCAGTATCTGACTACGATTGATATGAATAAATAAATATGTCCTGAACGTAAATCTCCCGTATATCACACCTAGGTTAACCCCGTTAGTGCCAACGGCTGTAATATATAGCCAAATACGAGTCGAGTTAGATGAGTTTATTTCAGGCATTCGTTTACTCAGACAAACATTAAAATAGACGAAGGCAAACATGCCTACTCGCTACGCTACATGTTAAAAGCGTTGATATATCTCAAAATAGATAATGTGTAGTGTAGCAAAGAAACAGGCTTGGATAAGTTAATGAGTGATAGGCAAGTACACATAAGGAGCATAAGCGTAGAATTACAAGGACATAAGGATAAGGAGTATGTGTGTGCTGAACGTTACAAAAGAACAGAATTTTTATGAAGGTGAAAATAATTCAATGTCATATGCTGTCCGAGTTATTAAAGTCTGTTCAAAAGTTAGGACAAATCGTGTAAGTTTATGGTCGTACCAAACACTACGAAGGTCAATTTTCAATGAAATCTTTTTCATGCTAATTTTAGCACTGATAGTATGATGATGAAGTAATATCTATGTGGAGATGCATCAGTATAGATCGATATGATTTTTCTTGCAGATTTATGAACAGTCTCTAGTGGTATCGTAGTACTAACACCAAACCCTCATTAACTGATTTGACCTTATTCCTCAGTGTGGTTACGTTGACTACTTGGAAAAAAAGTGTGGACAAGTATATCCAAAGCACTGTGAAGTCAATTCAAAGACTAACCAACGAGAAACTTCTGTCTTCCACGTTGTTCATGAAGCTTCTTAATCTTACTTTAAGTACAGGGAGTTTGGTTAGATTATTAAAAGTTTGAAAGCTTTTGGACAATGATATTTCAGAGAACATAATTATTTTGTTAAAAAGTGAAAACATTGTTAACTATGCTGCAAAAGTTAGATATGAAAAAAGCATAACGGAGAGATCCTATTAATCGAATGTGAAACTTTGTTGAGTTCGTTAACCGCAACTAATATATTGAATTAGGACTAGAATATCAATATTTCTAGGTGCATATATACGAAATCAAATATAGTGATCAGTCTTATGAATTTAAAAAAAAAGAGGTCGTATGCCAATTTGTTATGATCTTATGCCCGGCTTTCATTACATGATCTGTCCACCAGTCGAAATACGATTTCTCCAATCTTAACACTGTGCCAAAACAATGACGTTCAACTGGTATGAGCAGTCTAGCGTCCTTATTGGTCCCTTGTCCGCCCAGCTTGTGCTATGCGAATCATTTATTTCAAGCATACTCGGTTTATATACAAGACAGGCAGACCGCATCACACCATAAAACAGAAAATAATATTTGTACAAGATCAAGCCAAATGTAGCTGTGAATGTGGGAGACAATAATCAATAAACTGAATATAAATTAGGAACAGTAAATCGTATAATAATGATTTATAGGTCAAAATGAAGCTGATAATAAGATCAATATAGATATACACAGTCTAATTACTCAATAGTTAAATAATAAGAATACATATAGAATCATAGTCGATTAATAGGTACCCGAAGTTACCCGTGCTTATGTCTTCACTAGGATAGAGCAATCAGTGCAGTAATAACAGACGCAATCAAATTTTAATGAAAATCAATGAGTACATCTGGACTTAAGTAATAACATTGTTGGATGATTACCAAAATTAGATCCCGCTGTAATTGTATTGGCCTTTCATCGATACTAGTACTTCAATCGTCAGCTATTGTATTACAGTGAAATTAGTCCAGTATTACAGTAGACTCGTCCAACCAACATCGTTCTTAAAGGAAACCAAAGTATTCATAAATCAACTTGTCTTAAGTACTTGTATTTCAACACGATGATGCAATAGGAGTAACAGAAAAGCTGACAAATAAACAAAGGCACATTGAAAAGCTTCACATATAAGAGATTAAGATTATGCACACAGGTGAGTGCAAGTTAACCACTAGAATTTAACTAGTGCATTTCACAGTCACATGTTCGGAAAGATCTTGTATTCCACAATCAGTATACAGTTGTGTGGATTTAACGTTAGCCCGTCTTAATTATCATGCATTTTTGTTCCTATACATTTGTGTTACAAATTGATGATGCTCAACCACACTGAATTCGGAACCCCAATCCTACTCACAAGATAGCATCTAACGAAAAAAATTAAATGTTCGTAAATCTAAAGCTCATTTTGAAATCGCACAACACAGTTTATCTACTTATGTGGCTCTATAGAAACACAAAATTGAGCTAGAACTGTTCGTTCTACAAGTATAGAGAATTTGTTCATTTAATGATAATAGTATATATATCCGCCAGAGCAGGTATGATCTATAATTTACAACATGGATTCGCATATAAGATGCTCTCCACTGGCTTCTATTCTGATGCATATCTGACAACGTCTCTAGCCACTGTGTTGCACCATCTCTACAACCCCAATCAGGGAGTCATGAAGGACCAACAGAAGCCAGTCATATGCAGCTCTCTTTCATTAGAATACTGCCAGTCTTGTAGGAGTACTTCGGACTTCGAAGGTGCAAAGCACATACCGAACATGCGGACACTGATCGCCAACTGATTAAGTGAAGATAGCATGGCTTGGGCATTATCGCACAGTAAGACAATATCATCCGCATATCCAAGGTCGAGAAGTCTTTCTCCAGGCAAAAGATTCACATCGCCGTTATTTACATCCGTCAGATCTGTTTTCAGAATGTCATCGATGGCAAAGTTGAAGAGAAATGGTGAGATCGGGCAACCCTACCTAACCCCACTGGTTGAATGGAACAATGGAGACATGTGGTTGTATGCCCGCATTCTGCCTGAGGTATTTGTATACAGGGCCTTTAAGATGTTAATAAACTTCTCAGACACACCCTTCTTCAATAGACAATCCCAGAGAACAGTCCTGTCCAACGAATCGAAGGCAGCCCTGATATCAAGAAACACTACGATTGTTGGCCTGTGATAAGTATGACGATGTCCTAACATTTGGTGGAGGGTGAAGATATGATCAATACATCGTCGACCAGAACGAAAACCAGCCTGCTCCTCTAAAGTCAATCTTTCTCGGGTTTTGAACAATCTACGGAGTATGACAGAAGCTAATAGTTTGGAGGCAATGAAACCATAGGAAACGTGCAGCAAAACCAAACTCGGCATTGCTGTGTTAGAATTCTGGTCACACTAAGCATTTATACAATACAACAGTTTAAAGAGATTATAGTAGTTAAAAAATAGATGTAAAGATCGCTTGGTATGAATTGTAACCTAAGAAGCGCACGTTATGTTTGTTTCTAGCGTGAGCTCCATAGCTGTGCACTGAGAGCCTAATACTTAAAAAGATATACAAAGGAGCAGCAAGACATTTGGACATAAACCCTAAACAATGCTTAACAGTTTGTGGTGAAACAGACAAAGGTATGATAACTTATAGGTTATTAGTAGATAAGACTCATACTAGCTACTGTTGCTTTAGTGAAATGTGGTTAGAGCCTTCAGATAAGGGAATATAGTAATAAAGAACAATGAGTTATGGTATATAACAAGATAGAGCGGGTTCAACTGATTGAGATTTTTACTACTAACTATCTCTACAACTGGTGTTCGGGCTTTTGAATAATGTCGAGTAAATCCAACTTTAACGTATTATTTTGTGCTTCCTGACAGTGATCCCAGATAAATCTCAAAGGTATTAGTGATGGCTCAGAGCTTAGTCATATATTTTCGGTGGTTTATTATTGATTGATTTATTTGAGCACATAAACATTGGTACAGGGGGACACCGAATACATATGCGCCAAACAACATCAATGAGGTTGTAAGAAGATAGACAATGTAAATTTCGTACAATAAAAGGACAACTGAAGTGAACACGAACACGAGTGCGGACAATCGAACGTATTTCAGCACAAATTTACGCAATATCTCACTAAAATCTGACAACCATACAGTAAACAATTAATTTGCAAACTATCAATCAATTGTCTCAGTCTTGGCTGTTCCTTCTGCAAATATCAGTCCATCGTCTCTGATTTCATTGTTCATGCCTTTTCATACCAATCGCATTTCGCTCCCGTTCTTTCGTTATCGATCTTCTCTTGAAATAAATCCTACACCTGACCATCATTATATACTACTTATGTGGATATAAGCAACGCACACCACACAACAAAGAACAAGAATTAGTGTATGAGTGTGAAATAATAATAATAACTGGAGGAGCAGAGCAGCTAGCGAAAATATAACCAGAAAGAATTCTTTCGATTGAAAAAGTTACGTTCATTTTTATGAAGAAAGTAAAAGTAATTTACAGTAGGATCGTGACTAGCTTCCATCATAAACGATGTCTGATAACGTTTCAAACCACTGTTTTGCATCATCTCAAGGACCTAGACCAGGAAGCCGGTAGTATGTCACTATAATCTTGACGAAGGGAGGGTAAAAGGAAAGGGTGAGAAGCGGGAAGGATAGAGTTCATGGCTGGTGAAGTTTAGTAAGTTGCGATGGAATAATTAAGGTATATGATATGATATGATGAAAAGTCAAAATTAGATTGATTTACTCATTATGACTTTTGTTCAACAATAACTCCGTTTTAATTCAATGTGGTGATTACTCCCTGTGGTATTTGTTTTGTTTTCCTGTACGACATTTTATTCTGTATAACATACGTTATTCTTGTATTAAGTTAACATGTACTATACTCAGTATATGATTTCTTATAACTGCAAGTATTTTTTATATATGTGATTTTATTCTAATTAATAATCAAAATAGGTGTATGAATCAATATATAAACGAGTGTATTTTCGAAAAGAGTCGTCGTCATGTTTTGGAATTAATAAATCTTCACTTTTACCAGTCTTTGTGTTCTTCTTTTCGCGTTGTGGGGATTGCAGGAATTACTAGTTTTACAAGTATAAGTGTTAAATGATCCCGACATAACAATCAGCGACGATCATAAATAACAATTAGCGTTCAATCCACAAGATATATCAGCATTACTTCAAAGACTCATTCTCTTTTATTAGGTCCATTTCTAAGCAAGTACGTTTCAACAGGTTGAAGTAAACAAGCTAAATTATGTCGTTTAATGAACGAAGGATTATAAGAAATGGAAGTGATTTAAAAGAGCTGAAATTTTAGTTATGCGTATTTTCGAAATTCAGTAAGGAAAACAGTGTCCGGACATCAAATAGCTTCTTTTTCGCCAAAAGTTTTATAACTCGTTTTTGTTGCTATAACTTTTGTAGAGCTGCGAAAGAACTATTTAGCGTAATTGTCCAGTTTTTCGTGCAATAGAATTTCTCAGTATGGAGTAAAACAAATTCAAGGTTACAGACATGAGTCAAAGATGTATATAGCATAAGAAATTAGCATCAATGCCGATGGATCGTGATAACCCATTAGACTGTAAGGAGCCGTAATTAAACAAAATGTTCTACCCTACAGATATGAGTTGATTGAGGTCGTCTCCTCATCATGTTCGCTAATCAATGACGCCACATCCTTCTTTTTCGACGTTAGGATCTTTACCGTTTGTGGTATGTATGAATATTGCCTTAATCTAAGCTCTATGTTTCACACCTTGTTGGAATACACTATCACTACTAGTTCCATGTTACAAGTAAATGAGACAGTATGATAATCAGAAGTATTTGAATCGTAGTATAAACTAGTAATCCCAGGAATAACTCAATGTAATCAAGAAGTATTAGATGAGCCCGAACGAATGTATTGTATTTGGAATTCAAAATTACAACAGTCATCAATACGAAGAAGTCATTGATTTATTTAAACATCACATCCGCCACAGCTCGAATTGGAGTGTAAGTGTCTGTAATCGATTGCTCGTCTTCTTCTTAAGTTCATCTTACATCTGTCCGACGGTGTATTGGATGTAGACTCTGTATTATCTAGAATGCACTCATTAGTATTAGAATTAACAACCGAAATTGGAACAGACTCACCTGGGTTCTGGAATTGTATACAATCAGCATGTCGGTTGTGTAGTGAAACCATTGATATTTAGAATTTGCATCATGGACTTTCCAACAATATCCCCCCCCACGAAATAATGTTGGGTCCTTACTTCGCAATGTTTTAGCCAATATGACGTTCCCAATTTGCATTATCTTCTCAAATCTTACGCATCGACTACTGCATGTGAGTATTTGGGAATAAACACTGATATATGATTTGAGGTATTCCATCATGTGACTTTGACTTGAATAAAAATCATGATACACATACTTTTTGTTATTCATATTAGAATATACAGATGGATATGCATTGATATATGTAATTAACACATGTGATTCAATTAGGCTTGATTTACCTGCGAA
Organism: Schistosoma mansoni; assembly: GCF_000237925.1. Lineage (NCBI taxonomy): Eukaryota > Metazoa > Platyhelminthes > Trematoda > Strigeidida > Schistosomatidae > Schistosoma > Schistosoma mansoni. The sequence continues at coordinate 24,563,650 of NC_031498.1, read as the reverse complement.
ACAATCGAATAGAAAACATTCATCTGCCTCATATTCATTAGGATAATCTTGGACTTGATTTGGATTCTCTGTCTGTGCAAACTTCACTTCTGGGCAAACTGGTTCTCTGGTTGCTTCAGGAAATTTTGCTTTCCCATCTGATTCATCGTACCACTGACTAGGGATTCTACTCGAAACACATTGTTCGTGAGAATATGCAACATCTGATACAAGAACATCAGAAATGTGACTAGAGTTCGACTCATTAGGAACATATTTGTCACATTCATTAGGAATATCATTAGAGATAAATTGATTGCGAGGACCACTGACACTTGGCATGATATCAGAATTCGATTTCTCTGAAATATTTTCCTCTGATTGAATAAGTTTCATTAGAGAATAGTGGATCATCAGGGAATCCAGCATCTACCACGACTGAATCTGGTTTTTGATCATGATTTGACTCATTCAACATTTTGTTCTCAGAGTTGTAAGAAATTCCATCAGAAGTATGTGAATTATCACGACAAACCATATTTGGTACAATAACATGAGAAATCTGATAAGTTGGTTGGTTGGGAATTTTCGTCTCCCAATGACTCTGGGTTTCGTTCAACTCTGGACTGTTATATAACGTTATACCTCTTCTAGATAAAGATAACTGATCATTAGAAGCATCCATCTTAGCATTACTTTCAGCGAAATGAACCATGGTATTACAAACTGACTGAATGTGTCCAGTTATACCACACTTAAAGCATTTAGAATTACGAAATATACGTGAATTACATGGGTGAAACTTGCCGCAGAACAAGCATTTACTAAACTCGTGCTCATCATCATGGACTGTTTCACAGCTCAATGAAGTATTATCTGAATAACTTTGATTACGCATCGAACTGCGACGACTTATTAAAGTGGAATTCCTGAAGTTCTGGCGAGTCATTTTATCGGATTTTTCTCTCTTACCGCATTCGGAATTTGTATACTTTACATGATCCAACAGTAGTTGCTTGAAAGTTGCATAGGGAAGTGAAATCGGTTTGTCTGGAAGTGCCAAAATCTTTATAAGGCTGTATGCTTCTTTTCCGATGAATGTAAGGAAATGGGCCACAATATTAAAATCTTCATCATCTTCCTTGGTCAAAGCCCAGATTTCGAACCTCTCCATGTACTCCTCAAAAGCATTAAAATCTGAATTTGTATCCAACCGTTCCATTACAGGCTCAATCGCGACGCCAATATGATAATTAGAAGTATTTGAATTATAGTACAAACTAGTAATCCCAGGAATAACTCAATGTAATCAAGAAGTATTAGATGAGCCCGAACGAATGTTTTGTATTTGGAATTCAAAATTACAACAGTCATCAATACGAAGAAGTCATTGATTTATTTAAACATCACAGACAGCTAGAAGTTTTGTATTGTGAGTTAGACATCCAGTTAGTAAATCATACTGCTATGAAGTTAACTAATGGCATGAGTTATAAGATACATGTCAGACAATATGTGATTACGAGATATTAGGGACAGATAGCTCACTAAAGAATATGAAAGCAGAGTTTAGGGTTTTAAAATTTATGAGTAAGACTATAAGCAAACGAAAAAACATTTTGAATGCTAGTAACAATAAAAAGAAATATTTTTAAACTAGTAGAACATGAAGAAGAAGAAACTCATAATAGTTTAGGATATTCTGAGCTTCTTACGATCGACAATATTTGAGTTACATTCATAAGGTTAGTGAGTTAACTGTCTACGAACTGAACTGGAAATTCCATAAAATATGTTAAGTATCGCATCGAAATGCAATTTAGACAATAGCATGTAAACTTTCAGACATAATTATTTGATATGTGTGATTATATATGTTTCGAAGGTTCATGATTAAGGTCCTGTCATTATTTCATCGAGTTTTATTGAGTCGTGCTCCAAAGTATTTCTAACGCCAAATGTGTGCAGCGCCATCCATAGTTAAACAGCATATTGCGGAGATAAAAAGAAAACACAGGAGAAATATTTACTTAGTAGTTATGAAAAAGGAATGCAAAGTATAAAATAAAAGAAAATAAATGAAGCTCTGTGTTGAGACTGCAACAGATGCAGTGTGAAATTACAGAGGCTATTCGAGGGTTAAATATTTGACGTTTGTGACGTGGCCTCCAAGTGCCAACGGATTATTGATTCACAAGGTTATATGTTGCGTGGCTCATCGTTAAATGTAGTTTAGCTTAGGTGAGCTCCACCGAGCATGTAGGGAATTCCGGATTCGTCCATAAATCAGTTTACGGAAGATTTAAATCCGGTAAGCGTTTGACTCAGCCGGGTGTTTACTGATCACTTCTTACATAGACTTGTGTAGCGTGGGATAGAGAAAGTTGACTTTAATTTGCTAGATGTTCTCTAGATATTTAGTACAAAATCGTCATCCCTAAGGTTATAATCACTATCTTTAACAAATTTTAACGTACTATAATTTACTTTAGTTTTCTTACATAGAATTTTCAAAAAGGTAAAGTTAGGTCTAATTAGTCTTAATCATAAGGGATCCAGCTTTCATGTTTCACACCTATCTTTATATGATAGATTTGGAGTGAGCAGCTTTGAGGACTGGTATTGAATTTTCTCAACTTTCTGGCGGTTTGGAGAACTCATGCAACTGAATATAACCGGGTAGTATTCCAGTAAGGAGCGAATACATACCATATACGGATTCATTTTTGATGCCTTTAGAAGGAAATTATGATTGATAAACCCAATAAGTCTACGGGCTTTAGAGACTTGGGATGTAGCCTGGTTGTGAATAAAAGGCTTGTGGAATATTTCACTCTTAGATGAACAATGCTACTTAGTCCTCTAAATTCCAACTTCTTTAGCTGCAAGCTTATCTATGGCTTAAACGTGCCAAAACACATGTTTTGAGGTTGGTTTAACGCTCTCGGTCCTTATTGGCTACCTATCAACCCTTTTTCGTATTGTTTTACACTACTTATTAGTATTCAGTGAATAGCTATATTTCTGGCAATTTCTACGCTTATGTTGTAACGCAAGTCTGTCGTGTAATATTCTGAAATATTTACATATACTTATAACGCTTGTTGTATTTATCATTATAATTACTTCATATCAATATTCGTAGCAGCTATTCACAAATTTGTGCAATCCTTTAATCCTTGATTAAACTTAGCAATTTCTATAATGCTTGCTGTCAGTTTAATTTTCGCTTGCTGATAAACCGTTATCAATTTTAGACATAACGACTGTCATTTCACACTACCAGAGACTTTTATTTCAGACAAAAAAATGCAAGAGACACCTCACAAGTTGAGGTCTGTAACTAATTTTTGTATATTATTTAATGAAGAACCGCTATGCTAAACAAATCGTAGCTTTGTTAACTTCGATTTTGTGCGCATCTCTATTGGGTGATTTTGGACACTTCGATAGATTTATTACTTCTCAACTTTTTTCAAACTGGTTTGAATTCACTCAATAACGAACTTTGGTTTAAATTTGGTTCCGTTAATTTGACCTGACAATGACAGAGATCAGGAAAGTGAAGTACAGGTATTTGGAGTTTCACAATAATGTAGCAAGTAACACCCCTCTAATCGAAACGTGCCAACCTACTTTCAATCAAAAGTCAGGAGCGAAGATATATTTGATAGGTTAACAATATATCTTGAAGTGACTGATTCTAACTGGCTAGTGGTTGTAGGAAAAGTTGGGAATGTAATTTCCACCCGTGGTCTGATGCAGATGCGTGACCGAGTGCCTTCAGCTAGGTGAGTCCATTGAAACCAATGTGGTCATCATCAAATGTCGAAGACTTACAGAGCTATTGATTTTAGGCGTTATTTACCGTTCAAGATCACTGATCTCTCTAATGGGGTAGTGATGACCCTAAGACGTGGTCAACCAGAAGTTTAAATACAGCTAGTTTGTCGTTGGTGAACACTCTTCTGATACCTCTCTATGTTCAGAAGCGACTTTTACAGAATGACTTTCTTAGCTTTTTTGAAAAAAAATATACAAACATATGATCAAGCATATTAACAAACGAAAATGGGTTTTTTAATGACTATATATTCAAGTAATTTAACAAGTACATTTAACATAATACGAAGAAAAATCGAGACGAAACAAAATGTTATTTAGTGTCTTACGTGCAGTGGACGCTTAGGCGTTCTGGAATCCATACTTTTCTTCGAGAACGTGTTGTTTTAAGACGGTCGTTAGATACCAACGCAGTGTCATCGTGATTGCTGATGATACAATTGTGAGACTCGTGTCCTTCGATTGTGCCGAGGGAAAATTGAAACGAATTGCGTTTCCTTCTAAACACGAGGCTTTGAAGCAATCGATGCTGCTGCTATCGTTAGTTCCGTTCTCATCGATGATATAGTACTTGGGTTCACGCTGAAGGACTTAAAAGGGTTATTCGAATGCCGTTTCGACAGGTCATCGGAGTCGCAACGTACAAAGACGTGTGCACTATATCGTAGGACTGGCTGAACGAAATGATCAGTTGACTGTCGTCGATTGACAACAGATTAGACTGAACGCAGTGTGTTTTCAAGCCTGCTTGATAAAGAGTTCAGATCCATATTCCTTGAGGAAGATGAAGGATACGCGAATTCTCCTGGAAGTTGGAGTGTCGTTCCATAGACGATTTGAGCTGTTGTGTATTCAACGTCGGCTTACACTGCATTGCAAATGCCGGTTTAAGCGGGTAAAAGAGTGTCGGTTTACTGTGAAACTTTAGCAGCTGATGTGGGAGCTCTCAGCTGTCGTTGGAAGCGCTCAACCAGCCCACTTGCTAGTGGGTGGTAGGCGGTCGTTCGGATGCAAGTGATTCTCAGTAGTGTAGTGACGGAAATGTCCGGATTCGAACTAGCGTCCACGGTCTGGAGTGAGGGCAGCCGAAGTTTGCTACACATCATTCGACGAGGGCGCGGGCCACTGTCTCAGCAGTAATGTCCTTAATAGGTACGGCTTCTGTACATCGAGTGAAGCGGTCTACGCAGGTTAAAAGATAAGAGTATCCATTTGAATCTGGTAAGGGTCCTACCAAATGCAGACGAACGTGGTCGAAGCGAGCATCGGGGATTTGAATGAGCCTAAGGGACATTTGTTGTGTCGAATAACCTTAGATTTCTGGCAGCTTACACAGGAGCGCGTCCACTATCTCACATCTTCATTCATACCAGGCCAGCAAAATCGTTCTGCTGTGAGCTTGGTGGTTGCACGCACACCTGGATGAGAAAGTTTGTGCAGTATATTGAAGACGTTGCGTTCATAATGTATCGGCACAATTGTGCGGTCCCTACCTGTAGATGTGTCGCATAACAAGGTTTCCCTACCTGTTCCCATCTGTTTAGTCCGCAGCTTCAGGGTTGTTGAGGATAACTCTTGCTAAAGATCAGTGTCGTTTTTTTAAGGCTGGGCGAGTTTAAGAAGTTCGACTATTAGGAAACTTTTCAAGGAAGTTATACGAGACAAGGGGTCTGGTACGACACTGTTTGCTCCAGAAATGTGTTGTATATCTTAAGTAAATTGCGAGATGTAGTCCAGTTATTGAGACTCTGGAGGGGAGTACTTGTATGAAGATGAGCTTAAAGAGAAGATAAGAAGTTTGTGATCGGTGGAAAGAGTGAATTCTCGACCGTCAGAGTGTTGAAAGTGCCGCGCAGCACAATATATGTCTAGGAGTTCCCTGCAGAAAGTACTATGCCTCGATTCAGTGTCTAGCAACCGTCTCGAAAGGACTTTATCATGATACTGTAGCAGGTCTATAACAATGGTTGGCATAGATACATCTGCAACAACGAAAATCCAGTGAATGGGTTTGAGTAAACATATGTTCACATAGAAGTACCGCTTACTAAACTTTACCATTGGTTACCAGTTTACACGGGTAAGTTTAAAACCACTTCGTGCCGTTTGTCGTCAGAAATCGCTGGAAGAACGCTGATTTCTGCTCCAGTATAGACGAGGTATCGAACTTTCGTATTCACGTCAGTGACGTATAAAAGACGGCTATGTTCGTTGGCCAAGCTTGCTGTTAACGTGTGCCGGTTGTGAAATTTCCAGAAACATTCTTCGTGTCGGTCAGTTTGTAGCTCGGAAAATTGTAGATTTTTATGCAATATCAAGATTTTCCCAACTGATTATGATAACAGAATCAGTCAGATTTATCAGTATATCGTGATTCAGAGACCAATAGCTTTCGTAAAGAACTCCTTCCAGCATGGACGAAATCTTTCGAAAACAAATATATTTTGCGTATCCTTTCTTTTTGATTACCATCATAGGCTTAAACAAGTTTAAATAAAATACACAGTGATTTCAATTTAGACGTACGACAAACAGGTTATTCAACTTTTAATTTATAGTCATATGACTAATATTTACAAGCATGATTAACATACAATGCAGCGTAAATCATATTTCATTGTCAGTATTTATCATCGTGATACCAATTGGCTCAGTTGACAATCACATCATAACTAAAGAATATCAGTTGTCGCTAAACAAAGTAGTGTTTATATATGTATGCTTAATCAACTGTTACTTGTTTGGTTCAGATGCGCGTTTCCCATGGTTGCATGTTGGACACAATACCATTTTTGAGACATCATAAAATCTGCATTCATAGTGCAATACTAAAACACAAACCTATTTATCAACTCTCTGAGATATCTGCACAAATGAACTGTCTTTTATCTTTATTGATTTCATGCATATACCAATCCTACTTGAAAAACATCTTATATGTGAAACAATTTTGTAAATTATAGATCATGCCTTTAAAAATGGCGTGTGCCTACTTTTTCAGAATCAGGTTATTTTGTTATATTGTATCTGTCTCGCATTTCCTTCACTCACAGCAATTTCTGTTGTCGCTGCTGGGTCTTCCGCTTGTCGGCTATAATCCTTCTCTTCACTATCTTGTTTGCCTTTATGAGTTTGTTTATACCTTGGCATTCTCTGCTCTCGTTCAACTGTAATTGATTGCTGTCCTTTTGTTCTTCCCTTCCTAAATCTTGTTCAGGTTTCCCATAGAGATCCATTCCTTATGACGGTATTTCTTGAGTTCCAGAGTCTCCTGACCTGTTGAAATTAGTGCTTTCTTGATCTCTTTCCAATTACACTCCATAGTAGTTTCTTCTTCTTTCAGTAGATATTGTGAGGCTCAGAATCTGTTGTTGAGCGCTATCTTGAATTGCTTGAGTTTGTTAGTATCTCGAAGGAAGTCTGTACTAAACCTTTATAATGCTGTTTCGCCAGTTTTCCAGTGTTTCTTTAGCTTCAGTTTCATTTCAGTCACAACCAGGTGGTGATCTGAAGTTATGTCAGCTTCTCTTCTGGTTCTCACGTCTTCCATTGGTGTCTAGGTATCCTATCAGAATGGCCAGGTCCCTTCACGGGAACTCCTCTACGACTGACAACAGCCTCTCGTAAGACTGACTTTTATCGTCTGCGCTGTTATAATTGGTGGGTGAATAACACTGGAAAAAGTTCATTATGGTTCCCATATTCTTTGTTCGGAAGGATGCTTTGATGATCCTAGATCCATGAGATTCCCATCCTATAAGCGTATTTCGTGCTTCTTTGGACAGCATTACAGCAACGCCCTGATTGTGTAAAGCACTTATCTCTTCGTGACCGGAGTACAGCAGTATCCTTCCCGAACCTAGCCCTAGCTGCCCAGCTTGTGTTCAATGGGCTTCGCTGACTCCGAGCACCGTCAAGTTGTATCTCCTCATTTCCGTAGCTACATGGGACCAGCAGTAACTCTAGAAGAGCTACAGGCTGAATAAAGCATATTTAACAACTTAGTAGCCAGTTATGTATTTCTACACTTCCTTTGGTGGTTTTGAAATATAACTTGGTTGCGTAAACCAAATGATCTGAAATTAGATTCGAATTTACAAAACTCAATAGTTTATAATTTTTATATCCAAATCACTGATCTTTTTCATATTAATATTAGAAGGGATTTAAATTATCCCGTAATGGTTCAGTGGATAATGAGTTGTGTTCGAAGCGAAGGTTACTGGATTCGAGTCTCAGTGTGAACATCAACACTGGGATGCAGGTAAATTTAACTGACAGGTTCGAAATAGGACAAAAGTCGTGTAATGGTTTCCATTACTTGGTTGCACTAGACAGCATTAGTAGACGAAAGACAACAAATTTCTTCAAATACAGTCAAAAGTTTACTTATCTTGTTTGTCATCATTGATTCATCGAAGGTGTTTGAATGCTTCATAATAAAGTACTTCAAGGTTCAGGCTCGGCCTTTTGCATATGCGGGAATTCCGCCTGAAATAAATTTTCTAGTCTGTTTATTAATGAGTCGGGAAGATGAGCACACTGGCCAAGTAAGTTTCACCCATGTTTTAAGCTTTATTTAGTCCGCATCGACAAGCCTGTGTTTTGTCGACGAACTGGTTAGATTCAAGATGCCTTAATTTTTGCTCTGAGTCATATAAATGACTGGATTTAAAAATGTTATACATGTCTTCAGAGACTTATGTTAACTGAGATTTCAATCAACTTGTAGAAAAATATTTACGACATGAAAATATCAATAAATTACGCTTTAAGTGTTATTGTCGTAAACGAAATTCAGTAAAATATGTACCGACAAATCAGTGATTTATCAAGGAATTTATTGAGGAAGTGGAAATTCATGCGAACCTATACCGCGTTAGTCTAACTTAAGTTATATAGTTGTCTGCATGCCACACTAAAGTGAAAAGTTGATACGTGCTCAGTAAACGATGTTTGGAAATTAATAATACAATGTAAGTCAGTTTCAGTTTGAAAAGGACAGGAATCTAAATGCTTTGTGTTGGTTCTGGAGATGGAGTCTCAGGTGGCCTAACTTTTGGAGGGATACTTAACTACTTGTTGAGGTAAGGGGTCCCACTCGTTGATTCGAAGGGAAGGTCGATAGTCATATGGGCTAGTAAATGTTTTGTAATTTTCCAGTGAAGTCGTCATCCTTAAAGACAAGAAAAGTGAAGGTGTTGATCACAAAAATATTATAAAATGATTTATAGACTGATCAAGCCTTTTCTAGTCCTTTTGTATTACGAGGGGAATAGGTTTAGTTTATCTAGTCTCGCATGATACTGCACCATTGGTTTGGTATCAGAGTTTTCCAACTGCCCTAGATGGGTTCTTTGTACCGACCATCCCAGTTAAAGCTCCTAACATTCGCTTTTCGTCTTCTCAATGCCATAAACAACAACCCCATCACGAGAAAGCAGTGAGTAAGACTTCCCTGACAGTGGCTGTATACTTATGACTCTGTGAGAGCATTTCAAGAAGGAAAGCGAACTTTCCCCACCCGATGCACACATGTGCCTGGTCCTACGTTGTAGTTGACTGACTTCCCACCCTCGGCCTTACCAGGGCTTTTGGAGATTCTATGAAAAATAACCGACCTTTCACCATAATCATTCTTCTTTTCCCTAATTATAGTCAAGGAATCCGGCTTTCGCTTCGTGATATCAGGTTATTTTTCACTCTTTTTTATGTCCATCCGTTAAACTTCACTGGAGTAAAAATCACAGTTGTGTTACGCTCAAGTCATGTTTGTTGTCATTTTCCCTGCTAAAGGAGACCTAGGCTCATGATCGAGTTTGCTATTTAGAGAGCGGGAGACATAAGGAACTCGCTTTGTTATCCGCTTACTTGGGTTCTTATTTCTGACAGACCTCTTTGCCATCTGTTCTTCTTCTGGTCTTTTAAGAGCTGCAGGTGTTAAATTAGTGCAGACTTCGTGGTACCACTCATCACACTGCATATCACTATCCACCGGGTATTTATAATCTTAGTTTTGACAGTTACTCCTTTTACACTGTCCAGTCATCACTCAAAGATTTTCATGTAACTTTGAAAAAACATACAGGTTAAAACGAATAACCAAAATATTTGGGCAAAAAGTCAAAAGAAAACGATCCAAGAACTGTCAAGTTCAAAAAGTGCAAAAAAACAAAAACTGTGGCACTTGATAGGATTCCAAAGGTAAAAAGACCTTTTTGATAAAAAGATGACACTCTTGGTAATACTTTGACTGGAACTGATTCATTTAAAGTGAAACAGTAGTCTCGATACTTAATAAACGATCAAAGCATAACATAAACTGAAGAACATTAGCAGTTGAATCGGACATGACGGAAGTTAAGTTTTGTAAAACCGTATGCAATTTGCGATTATGTAACAAGAGTATCTCATTTTCATCTAAAAGGTATTTTTCCTTCCGGAACTCTTTTTAACCACAACCGTGGGTTACTAAAAAGTCTACTTAACGAATTAATGCATCTAGATATTTTGACGTTACCCTGCTAAAGGTTTATAAACTAGGTAGCCAGACAGACTTAAACAAGTGAAGCAAACAGCTAGGCGTAAATTTGGGCGAAAAGTAAACAATTTAGTGCGGATTCTGAAACATCTCCAAAGAAACATCTAGCAGAAAATTCTCACTGTTTCCCCCTGATACGCGAGAAGCCGAATATTTGGCGCGTTTCCCCTTTATTCATACCATGGTATCGTTTTTATTTCCCCCTATTGATCTCTATTATCGTTTTTTCTGTTTGCTTGGCTATTCACTCATCAACCATTAGATCTTATGAAAATTAGAGATAATGTATGGTTATTCAGTTTGCACATCTGTTTGCAATATTTTCAATTAAAGGTCATGCCATTTAGTTGTAGTTAGTAAGGATAAGGCCGGAAAGTGTTTAAAGGAGACGTGACGAATCCCTTGTGTCGACGCAATTTTTCTCAATGCATCTGCTTCCCAAAATAGAGATTTTCCTTCATTAGCGTTTGAAGTCAAACTTCAGTAACAAGTTGTTAGGCAGTTGATCCTAAACTTGTTAGTGCTTTTGCATTTTCGGTTCTTCCAGGGAAACAAAAAGTGGTAAATAAAGATGAACCCTAGAAAAATAGAGGAGGAAGCAGTGTGAACAAAGGAGCAAAATATATTTTCCCTTTTAATTATTTTATACTTGGACTATTCTTGACTTCAGCGGGAAGTGGTTTTCTCCAGGGTTTTCCACTTCTCCCATTCTTATTCAACCTTCTCATAGACTTAAAGAAGTAAGCCATGTACGCAGGTTCAGACTAATAGATAAATTTTAGGTGATTATCGTAACCAATGATTAAGGACTTTGAGTGAAATGGTTTAGAATCGTTCGTTATGGCGTAGGTGCATTCACTCTTTGTCTTCCCTTAGATCCTAACTTTTTAAATTACCTTACAAAATTATTTAATTGGATAAATCCATATTTTCTTCTTGAATCTTGTCTTCAATGCCTAATCTTCTCAATTACCACTAATACTGTTACTACCTATGATGCTGCTTCACTATATATACTAGCAATTTTATCTCGCTGTACTAATGAGGTATGGCAACTTGAACTGATGTACACATTCACCAGGTTCTACGTTATACTTACGTAGAATCGATAACCAATCTGTTTCAGGTTGATATCAATCTACCGATCAGTGCACCTTTATGCCAAATCTTACACAATCTCATCCGGTTATTTTTTACTTTCAAAATTTCAGCATTCGAAATTATAAATACTCTATGTTTTCCAAAAAATTAAAAATCATAAATTTTATTTAGCACACAACTCATCCAATATACTTTTTTTCGTAGTCGGAAAAAGAAAAAGATCGATGGTGGACCAAATCTTTTATTTCAAAGGTGGATAACCGAAGCTATGGAAAATGCATTTGCAAAAGATGCCAAATCATACTATGCTTACAAAAAGGTAGGAAATTAAGTTTGTTTTATGGACTTTATTACTTTCTTTTCTAGGCTCTTTCTTCGCTTAAAAAATACCCACTATTGTTGCAAAGTGGAAAAGAATGTAAAATTTTAGAAGGTTTTGGAGCAAAACTATGTGATTTCTTAGATGAGAAACTAAATAATTACGCTGACGATTTACAGTTATCAGCATTAGAAGCGCTACATTATGGTAATAAAAATATAAAATCATCAATAATGTCACCGATTATAACGGCAACTAAAACAAAGTGTTGTAAGACAAACCAGTTACCAGTAAGTTTCACACTAGATCAAATTCAAATGCATGATTTTGGTTCTCATTAGAAGCTGTATATTTGCCTTTTGTTTGTTTAATATTGAAGTCAGTAAAAGGTGTTTGTTGAATACTTGTATCAGAGAATTTAAACTGTTTCTTTTGTTTTTTGATACATCTATGCATTATAAGAATCAGACTTACAATTACAATAGTTGGTAAACTAAACATAATCCCTAATATCCAATGACGTGGATAACAAATTATGTGTACATTTGCGTAGTCAAGATTTGGCGCCGTCATTGTCTCTACCGTATAGTCGATTATGTAACTTTTCGGAGATGACGTTATTTTGCATAGAGTTGTTGTTGTACCATCACAAATGACTGGATCACAAGGGTTAGGTGCCCAACGTGTACGAAATAAATCAATATATCCGCTTCCTACTGTCGATGGTTCGTTTAAATGATATGAATAATTGACTATCGATGCAGATGTTCTCATTATTAAAGTGTATACGTCATTCTGTTCAATTGTTATTTGTTGTCTATTCTCTAAATCTGTCTGTAGAATATACCATGAACAGCATTTCTCATAACCCCTCTTATATGAACCGGTTTTGATCCATCGTTGCATAGATTCTTCACCTTTAAGAATGATTATTTGTGTTGGATGAGAAAAATTATGCGCATAAATGGCATCACCACTATTAAGTCGAAGGTGAGTAAACGTTGGCAAACTCCAGTTACGTATAACTAAACTGTAATTCTGTAATGGTCCATAGTGTGGTGATATAGGTGTTGTCCAAACACGAATTTTTAATTTGTTCGATCGGATTTCTAGATGATTACATGTCAGTGAACGTAATTCATGTATGTTCATTAGAAATCCATTTGTTGGCTCACCAATAAGTACTTGGTCACCTTTAGTTAAAGTTATATCAATCGGTCCTAATGCATAATGCGTAAATGCTAATGCACCGACACAAGATCCAAGTGATAGACAAATGCAAAGTAATAATATACGACATATTCTTGATAATCGTTTTTTCATCATTACTGCTATGTTGATAATAATCAAAGGAATCATTGTTATTAAACCAGCAATCATAAATACGAAAAGGTAGTTTTTATATAATGGTTCTTTGACACCTTGTTCATTAATGTTTGATGTTATTGTATCGCCAGAATTATCCATTGTTTCTTTTACGCTAATCTCTTTATTGGGAAATATTTGTCTTGAGAAGAAAAGAAGCAATATACTTTTAAGTGTTTTATTTTTCAAATATGGTCGAAATGGTTAATTTCATAGAAAATGACTCATATAGATGAAAATTATTCTTTGTGGAATGATTATAAAGGGAAATTAACAAAACCATACTTTCATCCTCCGTATAATAGTCGATTTTCCAAAACATCAATGGCCAACAGTATTAAGTCATACGGGCCATAAATCAGTTAAGTAAATAACTGAGCCCTTGCTTTTTGGTTGAAATTCTTGCTTATTTACCAGTGAACAGGTGCACGTATCTGTCTCCTAGCCGGTAATACTACCTCACTAAACGGGGGTTGAGCCTGCGGCTTAGTCAAATACCGTAGCCGTTGAACCACTGCTCTCTCTCTCAACCATTGAGTTCGACTCTTGCTCCATCTACTGGGTTTAGATACCTGGGCGGTATCACCAACCTTAGTATTTAAAGTGTGGTTAAAGGTAGGTTGTGTAAAGAGTATGTTAGAATTGATCAGGTCTTACAATATGTATAACTGAATCTTAATCATACCGAATAGTACTTCATTTTGTAAGTTAGAGAGTATCTCAGAACTCTCGATTAATTACCGTTATCTGAGATGCTTAATAACTGCTAAGTTATTCCATAATATTAAAAATTTACAACTAATATTAACAATCACGGACTGTCATGAAATTCAACAATCTCTATAAACCCCTTTAGTAATTAACACTAATGATGTTAGTTAACTCACGTCGAAGAAAGCGAAATATTCCTAAATCGTGAATCTGTCTTAAAACGTCTATTTTCGTGACTGAACTAAACGTAACTTGGTGTAACTTATCGGTAAGATATCTAAAATTCCTCTTTTTGAATCATATTACTAACTATACATTTAAGTATCCTAATTTGCATATCATTGTATTCATCTACTTCTAATAGTCTTGTAGCTAATAAGATATTCTTTTTAAACAGTGTCTCTGTATATAAGTAAAGCTTTATTCCGGTTATATATTTATGATTTAACTTACCTATAAGATGTACATTTGAAGCCTTTTAGTTTTATATATTTTGAATTTTACATAATATTTGTATTTTTTAAAGTTGTCAATTATTGAGTTGGAGATGTATGACGTTGCTCTGAATTTATCTTAATAGTCAAGATACGTCTAATTCCTGTCTTTTTCTAGATTTTGAGTTCTAAATTTGTCTGACACTTAGTTCCACGCATTCTCTCTTTCTCTCTTACTACTACTGATACTATTACTACTTCCGCTATTCTGGTATTTGATTTCATAAACTGACTTCGCTGTGCTAATATGGTGTATCAGTTTGATCAGATACGCATATATGGCTAATGCTTAGGGCGTTCTACTTTCACCTACTTATTCACAGATATGAACCCCCACCCACCTACTTCTGTCTGGACAATCGGGTAGCATCATTAGCTTTTACATTCAGTGTTACTCATACCCAGGTACTTGGTGAATGCGTTAATTAAAAACTTATTACTATGTACCGATTTCTACCTTGTTTATGATTGAATCATTAAGTTACTCTTTTACCTACAATGGTATGCATAATGATAATAATAATAATTTAAAGTACAATTTTGATCCCAAATTAACATATAACTTAGTATTAACATTAAAGTGAAACTTCTCACTGATAGTATTGGATGATGATCATGATATATCATCATTTGGCTTGAAGTCAAGAGCTTGAACCAATAGATCTTAACTAAATGGTCCTAAGATATTGTGGTTTTATCACTAGACTTAATGCTTTGGTGGAGTTAGTCCCAATCTAGGACAAAACGCCAGTGCAATCCTCCTGGATTTTCACTAACCCTATATAACTGTCATCATTCTGTGATAAAACCTTGGGTCAAATTTCTATGAATCTCCTCTATTAAAGTAATACCAATAATGCATTTCAGTAACAATGTAAAGTTTCACTCCATTGTTTAGGCACTACATCTTTATGGTGTGAAACTACACAACTAAGCTGTGACCAATGTAGCTGAATTCAGGAGCATAAAACAACAATAATTGGAAGTCACAATCTAACATATATAGCCCTTAAAAATAAGTTTATGAATAGTTTATTGACTTACATTTTATTTCACCTCATTTAGACGAGTTATTTCCGATAAACTTTTCTACAGCATATATATGGTGTTTATCTTTGTATTTATACACATGTCGCATCGAATCTTTTCGCTCATTGGGTATCATTTCTTGTTAACCTTTCTTTATTTTGCATCATATATTACAAAATTATTATTGCATAGTAATGAGCGTCTATACGAATATAAAATGCAGATGTGAAAGGATGTGATGTTATAATCGATATCAATTAACATTTTGGTCATTCACTTTATAGTCTTTAAATATACATTTTAACGTTGCTATTCATTTAATTGTAAAGCACATAAAAATTGATTGGAACTAATTTTAGTTCGCGAAACGGCTGTATTTAACAACAGTGGAGAAAAAAAGAACAGTGTTTCATACAGAATAGGTAGATTTTGGCCAATAATAGAATCCATTACACGACTTTTGTCCTATTTCGAACCTGTCAGTTAAATTTACCTGCATCCCAGTGTTGATGTTCACACTGAGACTCGAATCCAGTAACCTTCGCTTCGAACACAACTCATTATCCACTGAACCATTACGGGATAATTTAAATCCCTTCTAATATTAATATGAAAAAGATCAGTGATTTGGATGTAAAAATTATAAACTATTGAGTTTTGTAAATTCGAATCTAATTTCAGATCATTTGGTTTACGCAACCAAGTTATATTTCAAAACCACCAAAGGAAGTGTAGAAATACATAACTGGCTACTAAGTTGTTAAATATGCTTTATTCAGCCTGTAGCTCTTCTAGAGTTACTGCTGGTCCCATGTAGCTACGGAAATGAGGAGATACAACTTGACGGTGCTCGGAGTCAGCGAAGCCCATTGAACACAAGCTGGGCAGCTAGGGCTAGGTTCGGGAAGGATACTGCTGTACTCCGGTCACGAAGAGATAAGTGCTTTACACAATCAGGGCGTTGCTGTAATGCTGTCCAAAGAAGCACGAAATACGCTTATAGGATGGGAATCTCATGGATCTAGGATCATCAAAGCATCCTTCCGAACAAAGAATATGGGAACCATAATGAACTTTTTCCAGTGTTATTCACCCACCAATTATAACAGCGCAGACGATAAAAGTCAGTCTTACGAGAGGCTGTTGTCAGTCGTAGAGGAGTTCCCGTGAAGGGACCTGGCCATTCTGATAGGATACCTAGACACCAATGGAAGACGTGAGAACCAGAAGAGAAGCTGACATAACTTCAGATCACCACCTGGTTGTGACTGAAATGAAACTGAAGCTAAAGAAACACTGGAAAACTGGCGAAACAGCATTATAAAGGTTTAGTACAGACTTCCTTCGAGATACTAACAAACTCAAGCAATTCAAGATAGCGCTCAACAACAGATTCTGAGCCTCACAATATCTACTGAAAGAAGAAGAAACTACTATGGAGTGTAATTGGAAAGAGATCAAGAAAGCACTAATTTCAACAGGTCAGGAGACTCTGGAACTCAAGAAATACCGTCATAAGGAATGGATCTCTATGGGAAACCTGAACAAGATTTAGGAAGGGAAGAACAAAAGGACAGCAATCAATTACAGTTGAACGAGAGCAGAGAATGCCAAGGTATAAACAAACTCATAAAGGCAAACAAGATAGTGAAGAGAAGGATTATAGCCGACAAGCGGAAGACCCAGCAGCGACAACAGAAATTGCTGTGAGTGAAGGAAATGCGAGACAGATACAATATAACAAAATAACCTGATTCTGAAAAAGTAGGCACACGCCATTTTTAAAGGCATGATCTATAATTTACAAAATTGTTTCACATATAAGATGTTTTTCAAGTAGGATTGGTATATGCATGAAATCAATAAAGATAAAAGACAGTTCATTTGTGCAGATATCTCAGAGAGTTGATAAATAGGTTTGTGTTTTAGTATTGCACTATGAATGCAGATTTTATGATGTCTCAAAAATGGTATTGTGTCCAACATGCAACCATGGGAAACGCGCATCTGAACCAAACAAGTAACAGTTGATTAAGCATACATATATAAACACTACTTTGTTTAGCGACAACTGATATTCTTTAGTTATGATGTGATTGTCAACTGAGCCAATTGGTATCACGATGATAAATACTGACAGTTTTTGTCCATAAGGAATTGTCGCTCGCAGATTGTGTAAAAAGATGGGAAGGCAAAAAAGAGCTGAAACTTACGTTAGATGCTGGCGAAAAGAACCTAAAAATGGTAACTTTTCGGGTTGTGAGACTTCAACAGAAAATGGCTCCGAAACCATTACAGGTGCATCACGAAACCATTTAAATAGGCTTCGGATCTGTTACACGAATCCTCGAAGCTTGTTTAATAAGTGATCAGAACTAGGTGTACAGATTAACTATACCAAGCCAGATATAATCTCAGTCACAGAAACTTGACTGACGAAGCCTGTAGATAGTATGGAACTTGATTTTGAAGGTTTCACGTTAGTAAAAGCCGACGGGATCCAGAAACGTAAAAGAGGAGTAGCTCTATTCATTAAGAATATCCCATTTACCATCATCGACAAGATTGAAGAAAGGAAGACAGCAATCAACAACAGCCGAACAAAAACAGAAAAAGTCAAGGCACAAAATGAATACACAGAAGCAAACAAGCTAGTGAAGATGAGCATTAGAGCTGATAAGCAGAAATATGTGGAAGAGCTAGCAATGACAGCAGACAAAGCTACAAGAGAAGAAAGTATGAGACAGTTAGATGATACAACGAAGAAACTGACAGGGAAATATAGTAAATCAAAGAGACCAGTCAAGGACAAAGAAGGCAAGTTAATCACAGAAATTCAAGGACAGAGGTGCAGATTGTTGAAACACTTCGAAGTACTCTTGAATGGACCAGCCCCATTCAACCCACCGGATATCGTAGCAGCACACACAAATCTCCCTATAGATGTCATTCCACCAACGACCGAAGAAATCAGGATGATCATCGAACAAATCAATAGTGGGAAAGCATCAGGACCTGACAAAATACCAGCCGAAGCACTAAAGTCACACATAGAAGTAACTGCAAACATACTCCACGTTCTATTCTGGAAGATTTGAGGGGAAGAACAATTACTGACAGACTGGAAAGAAGGATATCTCATCAAGATGCCAAAGAAAGGAGATCTGAGCAAATGTGAGAATTACAGATGCATCACACTGTTGTCAATAACAGTTTTGCTGAACCGGATGAAACACTCAGTGGACGCCCAACTTCGAGATCAACAGGTCGGATTCCGTAAGGACCGGTCGTGCACAGACCGAATTGCCACACTACAGATCATTGTGAAACAATCAATTGAATGAAACTCGTCAATATACATCAAGTTCATTGCTTGTGACAAAGCATTTGAGAGTGTGGATAGGAGAACATTATGGAAACTTCTTCGAGACTATTGTGTACCTGAGAAGATCGTCAATATCATACGGAATTCAAACATCAGACTACACTTCAAAGACGTTCATGGAGAACAGCTGATAGATGTATTCCAAGTGAGGACCAGAGTCAGACAATGCTGCTTTCTCTTTCTTCTGGTGATTGACTGAAATATGAAATATGAATTGTCCGAAACATTTTGGGTCCTTTATGTTCAAAGAAATTTTTTATCAGGAAACATCATCGTAGGTTGACATTTTTTATTCTGGTTTTTATTTCCCTTCACAGTACTGCGTCTCTTGTAATATTTCGTAAAGTTTTTGTTATTAGATTCATTTAAATATCAATTTGCTTCTGTATTTGCATTTTGAACCCCAACGAATATCTTTGCTTGATCTGAATACTACCATATATCTTTCTACAGTTTTAGTTAACCAAAAACATAAATGTATGTAACCTGATATGAATGTTTAATTCTTAAATCATGATTTAGAAGCGTCTACTTATTAGCATTGGTTTTAATCCACTTTATCCCAAGTCTCTGACTTTAATTCGATTAACCTAGGAACTATGAATTATACGTTTACAGTTCTCTTTGCACTGAATAAACTATAAACAATTGCCTTCATGAATCAATACCAGGTTTTTACATAGTAGCCTTTATTGAAAACCTACTGTTGTTTTGGCCAAATTAGACACTCACAAAATACTCTCCGATAAACTTACTTGGTATAATTTTATCAGCCAGTTTGCTTTGATGGACTGAATTTATTAGCTCACCCACAGCATCATAACACTTCTTCAACTACAATTTATTAGTATTTCTAAGATCTCGATGATAAAATCAATATGAAGAGCTACCATGTTGTGTATCTCTTATGTGTTTATTTAACACCCATGTGTCAAAACTGTATGGTAAGTTGTTCTGTTGTCTACTCGTTCCGTAATTTACGTATAACTATATTTTTCATGTCATTTTGTCAGTATCATTCAGAGATATTTAACCTAGATTTTGGCATCCGTCCCGAAATATGATCGGTGGCCAGTTCATACTGATTGATATAAACACTCAGATAACTAAAAAGTATTGATTCCCATTCCCTTCATAAACTTTAGATAGTCATTTTTTGATAGAAACAAGAAACACTTACTGGACATATTTGTCTTTTCTTTTTGAACCTATTTCGCTACGTGATAATCTTGAGAATTATTTGACTTCATGTTAGTTCAAACAGAAGAAATCATTATACGAATTTTCCTACATCTTCATTTCAAAAATCATTTTCATTTAATCGTTTTTCTTGTTTTTTTCTCTCACTAAAAACAGACTGAAAAAGATTCCCTTCTAAAAGAACACAATATTAATTCAGGTGACAGTGATGTAACTGTCCCAAATCTCATTATACAAACAAATGCAACTCATGATAAAGTCACCTCTGAGATAATAAACAATGAAAATTTGATTTTTCAATATTCAGTCTATGCAAAAAAGGTTCTGGAAGTAATTAAAAGTTCGAAACATCCTTCAGGCTGTAGTATGTGTGAATTAGCAGCATATTTTCGAAATCATGAACAAGTACGTTTTCTATTTGTTATATATATATCCGTCACAACGTAGAACCTGCACATCGGTTCAAGTTATCATACCTTATTAGTACAGAGAGATTAAGCTTTCAGGCCAAATCCCAGAATAGTAGAGATAGTAACAGGAAAGATTGAGCATCGAAGATACGACTCGAAAAGAAATTATAAATTAGCGAAATAAAAACAAAAAATGTTATAATAAATTTAGGATTTAAAAATTTAGGAAAAGTCAGGTAATGGCTGCACCTGCGCCATTGCAAACGATTTTGAGCCATGTCATTCTGAGTCTCTAACTATTAGTTACGATAATCACATGGACCTCGACCATATAGTCTGTACCTATTAACATGGCTAAGTCCAGTTGTCAGTGAATTCATGAACTGATGACATGTTTTGGTCTGGCCGCTCTTAGCAATTTTACAGCCTACTTTTGCACCAGAAAACATCTCCCGTCGAGGTAGGGGGTGGCTAGGCATGTGTAACACATGTCCCGACCACTTTAGTTGATGGTTTACTACCTCATCAATCTATTTACCATCCTTAATTATTGCCCTATTCCTATCCCAGGTATTGCTTACTCCGTGGTACCGAAATACACGAGCGATACTCCGAAAACACCAACGAATATCCTCTATTCTCAATGGCCATGTTTCACACCTATAAAGTAGAACGGCGAGAACTGCTGTTCAGTAAACTCTCCATTTGGTTGGTAGACGGATATCTTGCCTACTACACGAGTGACGCAAGTTGGCGAAAGTCAGTCGATCCTTCTGAATCGGCGCCGAGATTTCGTTAGACATCAGACCTTCAGTACTGATGAGATTCTCACGATAAGTGGAGCGGTCGATACGTTCTTCTTGAGGGACCTGAAAAAAAGTTGAATTAGTGGTGGTCTCACGGATTTATCGAGAGCATGAATCGATCAATCTTGGGCCACCATTAAAAACATAGGAGTACGGAACTCCTCAAGAAGGAACATCTATGACTTTGCACTCCCGAATGGAATCCAGGATCTTCAGTTTCTAAGGCGAACACTTAATCTCTAGACCTCTGAGCCGGGATCTAATGATGTTAATGTCTAACTTCAAGGGGTTCAGTATATTTCTTTTGTACACTACTCCAATTCTGTAATCCGAATGGCTACCACTCCTGCCGTTTGAAAGACTTTGAGTCGGACCGACTTTGGCAGAAAATTATTAGCCCGATAATTCATTGAGATTGACTTGTACTGGCGCCGTAGTGTATGCTACTTATGCCGACAGATATAAGTAGTATGTAGCCGCGACCGGAAATGGATTGCCAGGTAGCAGAAGATTGGATCGAAGAGAACAGAAAGGGGATCGGAGAGAGCAATCATAATAACAACAGCATTAGCGGAATGATGTAGTAGGTAAAGGATAACGCAAAGAAGACGTGCAAAAGATGTATCTAATGTTTGATTCTCATATTATACTAAGCCAGTGTAATTTTGCACCAAACAGTAAATTGGTTTACCCCACCTGAAGTCTCGTTCACTACGGCATTAAATGGTTTAGTGACAAGCTGTACACTGTCTTCACTAAGCCTTTACTTAGCCACGCTGGGTGGTGTTCATGAACACGAAAATGCAAATTTCTGGAAATTCGACCAATATAGCGTTTCACAAAAGCAGTCAAATTGCTAAATACAGAACGATATGGCCATTTTACGTAATTAATGTTTTAGTCTATGTCACTATTGGGTACGTAGAAAACACTAGTCGTAGTTTTCCGGCGTTGAATGTTATTTGTGTTGTTCTGCATAATCTATGAATCGTTATTATTATTTCTTATTGAATTCATTTGACTTTATGTATAATTTAGCCTTCCACTAAACATTTGGTCGAATTTGTAACTGTATTATCATTTCTCTCATCCTATCTGACCCATATTTATTTTGATCATTATTAACCTAACAGTTTCATTCAGCTTATAAACTTATTCAAGTTAACTCTTCCCAACATTAACAATTTGTGTTATTTTACGAACAATCTTAAATTCACATGCTACAACTTCAAACGATTCACTTCGCCTTAAACCTGGAGACTTTTTGGATTGTTAATTTGGATATATTATTGTAGAACCTAAAAAGAATATGTTGAAAAGAATATTCTCCGTTCATATTAAGCTGATTTATCGATAGTGGCCATTTCGATTTAGCTCGTTTGTTCACTGTACACACTATGTACCAATGGTTGGTGTTATGTCGGTCCAATTAGTGTGTAAAATGATTGAAATGAATTTTGTAACCAAACTGATAATTTGTTTACAAAATTCATCACTGAATCTCATGATTTTCTTTTATAAGGCAAGATCATTGACCAGCTATCAGACTGACCATATAAATATATAAAATTAAAACTATTATTTATCAACAAATACCATTTACAAACATTAATAATAATGGTAAACAAAGATGGATAGTGGCTAGCAGTGGAATCCAGGACGCGCGTTTCGTCCTATTTGGGACTCGTCAGCTGGATGTACCTGCATCTCAGAGTTGATATTCACTCTGGGACTCGAACCCATTACCTTTCGCTTCAAACGCTATCGCGTTATCCACTCGGCCACTGAGTCCTGATAGCCACTTGCTTGTGCAATGGGGTAAAGTGGAAATTCACTTCGTATTGTTTGTTTGAATCTTCCCATTGATGTTTTAGGACTGCAACTTGTCAGTCTCTGATTGCTTACCATGCTTGTGAATTTAGGCTATATCGAGGCAATGCGCACGGTATACAAATATGCCAATTAGAGACTGACCAGTTGCAGCCCTAAAAGTTACTTGGGAAGATCCAAACAAACATCGTATGTGAATAAAATAAGTCGTCTCCAG